>NC_045551.1:49833746-50133746 GCF_009769535.1 Thamnophis elegans
ATGGCAGGTGGATCGAGGCAGTCAAAGAATGGATCCCACTTTTATTTATTTTATTTTTATTTTATTTTGTCAAGCATGTATGATAACATACTATATATAAGTATAAACATGATTTTGAATACCTGAAATGGATACAAATAAAAAGGAACATTAGGGCAGGGATGGTAGGCATGTTAGTGTGCTTAAGCACGCCCCCTTACAGTCCTCTTAGGAATGGGGTGAGGTCGACAGTAGACAGCCTAAGGTTAAAGTTTTGGGGGTCTGGGGAAGAAACCACAGAGTCAGGTAGTGCATTCCAGGCATTGACCACTCTGTTGCTGAAGTTGTATTTTCTGCAATCGAGTTTGGAGCGATTTACCTTAAGTTTGTATCTATTGTGTGCTCGTGTATTGTTGTGGTTGAAGCTGAAGTAGTCATTGACAGGTAAAACATTGTAGCAGATAATGTTATGTACTACGCTTAGGTCAGACCGAAGGCGGCATAGTTCTAAGTTGTCTAAGCCCAAAATTTCAAGCCTGGTGGCATCAAGTATTCTGTTGCGAGCAGAGGAGTGGAGAACTCTTCTCGTGAAATATCTCTGCTCAATTGTATTCATATCCAATATGCAGTGCGGGTTCCAGACAAGTGACGTGTATTTGAGAATTGGTCTAGCAAATGTTTTGTTTGCTCTGGTTAGCAGTATAATATTACCACAGAAGAAGCTATGCAAGATTAGGTTAACAACTCTTAATGCCTTTTTGGCAATGTTATTACAGTGGGCTCTGGCCCTGAGATCATTAGATATGAGTACTCCAAGGTCCTTGACAGAGTGAGGGTCATCTACAAGGCCGTGTCCACCCAGCATCCACAAAAGAGACTTAAAACAAAAAGGAACTACTACATCAGCAAGTCTTGGGCATGCGGTACTTGCTGATGTCATGAATCCATTTTGTTTTAGATTTCTTTCACGGCTGCAAAAGAAAGAAAGATGGCAAAAGAAAGCCCAGGTTGGAAACATGCAGAACAGGTCTTCATCCCGCAGTGGATAGACAATGGCTAAAATGATGATGATGATGATGATGATGATACATAAGGAGAGTTTAAATAAATAGATAACTAGCAAAATGGGTTAGAAAGCAAGGGAAATCAATTGGAGAAAGAAAGAGATGAACAACAATTAACTTATTGACGCATCTGTGCATTAAAAGACACAGAACTTTCAGAATCATTAGAAACAATGCTAGATAATAAGCATGGACAGTTCCGAAGAATTGACTTTGATTGCCACACTTTGACTTTTTTTAATGCACATAGCAATAGCTGAATAGTGATAAAAAGTAAGATGATATACCTATCCTTCCTTTATGCTGCACAACAAAACAAATAATTTGGTGGATGGGGATGTATCCAATATTTCCTAGAGATTTTGTGATCTTGAACATTTAACAAGAAATATATAATTGCCTTCTAGCAGTCCCATAAATTGTAATTGGAGGAGCAATTAACTGTGTCCTCCATGGACGATAAGGCATTTCAGGAGTACATGTGCAATTGCCTCATTTTCATATCTGAACTCTTCTGTATTCTAAATAAGGAATGTCATTGAATCTTTTGCTTAATATCTTTGGGGATAAAGCTTCTTGGCCTCTTGACTATGGCCAAGTCTAGTATACTGATATTTAGAATGGTTAACAAGCAAACACCATGGAAGATATCAGAGCCGAGGTGGTGCAGTGGCTAGAATGCAGCACTGCAGGCTACTTCAGCTGACTGCTAGCTGCAGTTCAGCAGTTGAAATCCCACCGGCTTAAGGTTGGCTCAGCCTTCCATCCTTCTGAGGTTGGTAAAATGAGGACCCAGATTGTTGGGGCAATATGCTGACTCTGTAAATCATTTAGAGAGGCCTGTAAAAGCACTATGAAGTGGTATATATGTCTAAGTGCTATTGCTACAGTGGTGGGTTATGACTGGTATGCCCTGGTACGGGGGTAACCGTGCCTGCGGGAGCACTGGGTACCATTCCAGTACAGTGCTCCGGAGGGCCCACCCACCCGCCGTCCTTACCTCTATTTGAGCTCTTCGGGGCTTCCGCGCATGGAGCCGAGGTGGTACAGTGGTTAGGGTGCAGTACTGCAGGCCACTTCAGCTGACTGTTATCTGCAGTTCAGCGGTTCTAATCTCACCGGCTCAAGGTTGACTCAGACTTCCATCCTTCCGAGGTGGGTGAAATGAGGACCCAGACTGTGGGGGCAATATGCTGACTCTCTAAACCACTTAGAGAGGGCTGAAGGCCCTATGAAGCGGTATATAAGTCTAACTGCTATTGCTATTGCTATGGAGCATACGGTGCCTGCGTGATGCTCCACCAAGCAGCAGGAGCACCACAGAGGCATCGAGGAGCATCAAAGGAGGTAAGGACGCATGCATGCACTGTGTATGTGTGTGTGTGCGCTGAACGCATCCATGTGGAGGACGCCGGGCCCCATTGCACCATGCCTGTTGCACCACTGTATTACTATGAAAGTATGAAAGCTTCAGGTCATATCTTGAAACCTCATATCAATCTTTGTAGAACAGTGAGATTAAGGCAACCTCAGATGAACCATTAATACGTATTAAGAATACCACATTTTAAGTTTTAGATTGATGCAGAAAGAAGATGAAACAGAACTTAGTTAAAACTGACATAGATTAGAAAAAGAAAATTGACCTATATTTTTTTATTGCTAATAGACTTCAACATCTTGAAAATGTCAGTGTCAATTTTTAGTAACCAGGTGAGTGCTTAGATGTGTGTGGGTAGCACCAGAATGAAATCTCAATTGTCCATAATTTTCAATGGGTTTCAGGAGGTCTTTGATAACCTCCACAGTGTCTTGCTTTCAGTTAGAAAAACTATTTAAAATTCAAGCATTGTACAATAAATTATGTATGAATTAAATCTTTTGAATACTTCTTCATTTCCATGTTTTACATAAGGTTATTCTTATTTATAGCTTAATAGTTAGCCAGAATTGTAAGATAATAATATGAACTGAACAAAAAATAAAATAGAACTCAGTTTCCTTGAAAAATATGAAAAGTCGAATCAGTAGGAGAGGAGAGGAAAGTTCCATGGAAAAACTTCGGAAGCAATTGAAGTTTGTGGCCAATGAGATCATTATGGGAATACTGAGAGACAAGTCAGTGACATTTCTAAGGTATTGAACTAGAGCTGGGTGGTCTGCCCTCAGCCCCTGAAATCTGCTGGGTGACTTAGGCTGGTCAGTCATTCTCAGTCCAACCTACTTGACACTCTTTAAAAATGAGATGAGGATTTTTTTAACAGATTAACAGAGTTGGAAGGGACCTTGTAGGGCATCTAGTCCAACCCTCTGCTCAGCCAGAAGACCCTATACCATTTCTGACAAATGGCAGTCCAATCTCTTCTTGAAAGTCTCAAGTAATGAAGCTCCCACAACTTCCAAAGACAAGCTGTTCCATTGATTGATTGTTTTCATAGTGAGAAAGTTCTTTCTTGTTTCTAGGTTGAATCTCTCCTTGGTCAGTTTCCCTCCATTATTCCTTGTCTGGCCTTCAGGTGTTTTGGAAAATAGCTTGACTCCCTCCTCTCTGTGGCAGCCCCTCAAATATTGGAACACTGCTATCATGTCTCCCCTGGTCCTTCTCTTCACTAGACTAGTCATGACCAGTTCCTGCAACTGTTCATCATATGTTTTAGCCTTGAGTCTCCTAATCATCTTTGTTGCTCTTCTCTGCACACTTTCTAGAGTTTCAACATCTTTTTTATAGTGTGATGACCAAAACTGGATGTAGTACTCTAGGTGTAGTTTTACTAGGGCTTTATAGAGTGGTATTATTACCTCACTTGATCTTGATTGTACCCCTCTATTAATGCAACTTGGGATTGCATTGGCTTTTTTGATTGCCACTGCACACTGCTGGCTCATATTTAGCTGGTTGTCCACTAAGACTTCAAGATCCGTCTCACAATCACTGCTATTAAGCCTGGTTTCACCAGTTTATATGTGTACTTATGGTTTTCTTACCTAACTGTAGGACTTTACTTTTCTCTTTTTTAGACAAGGGAGTGCTGTGAATTTCATCTATTGCTCTGGGTAGTAGCAAAGGATATTCATCCAATGTGTAAATACATTATTCAAAAAAGTTATTTGCAGACATAAAGCTGACTCTGGAAGTTTATTGTAGACTTGTAAAAAAATAGCTGGTGCTAGTCCCAGATCACTTTTCATATAAGAAAATCAATGAATTGATATGAGACTAATTGCTTCTCTCTGTTCCACTGTGCCTAGATTAGAGATGGTTCTCTAGAGATAAAGGAGAGCTCTCCACCAGACTTCAGTCTTCAAAAGCTCAAACAGTTCAACATATTGAAAGCAGGCAACTGTAAAAGCTATCGATCATTCAAAGCAAATAAGCTCCCACGGGAACTTATTTGTTTTTAGTGATGCGAAAAATGGTTTTTGCATCTTGAGAGTGGAGACTTTTTGCAAGTATTGGTAGGCCACAAATAACAACAGCCATCCTAGAAGAACCACTTTTTTCTTAATATCCTGACACTTCAAATTGATTACTGAAACTAGTGAAAATGCTAAGGATGAGATGTAACTTGTCTGTTAAAACTCCAGTTCAGATCTTACTGCCCATCTATCAGTATTATCCTCTGGACAAAGTCACCACTTTTCTACTATTCCTTTCATCATCCCAAAAATATCTTACTCCTGCCACTTTTGTAGTTTTGGAACATTGCCATACTCCCAAAACATTTCAAACATGAGAGGTTGTCAGCAATTACATTCAATTTTAGAGTCCCTCTTTCTCCTTTTATATGTTGTCAGAGAAATTACTTTGAAAGTCTAATTTCCTTTAGTAATCCAAAACATTAAGAGGATCATAAGCCAGTCTTCACTTATTGGACAAAATTTGCTGTTTCATCACAGTCACTAAAGTAAAAGCAGCAATTGATCACCATGGAAGCTATCAAATGTTATTAATAGGAAAGGAGCAACATAAGGCAAATTAATGTAGATGGATGAATTGATCATTTCTGTAGTTAGCAAGAGAGGAGGTATTCAGCCAGTTCTGACAGATTCTGGAGAACCAGTAGTGGAAATTTTGAGTAGTTTGGAGAGCCAGCAAATAGGATGCCCCCACCCCCGCTGCCTCCCAGCCTCCCAGCATCTTTTTTTGTTGCCCTGAACAGGAGAACAGAGCAGGAAAGCAGGTTTGTGGGTTGAGGAAACCTTCCCTCAGGAGTGGAGAAGGAATGGGGATTTTGCAGTATCCTTCCCCTGCCATGCACACAAAGCCATGCCCACCAAGCCATGCCACACCCACCAATCCACACCTTCAGAACCAGTAGTAATGTTTTTTGAATCCCACCACTGGTTAGCAATGGTGTTAGCCCCATGTTTGAACAACTCATATCTTCACATTACTCAGCTAATAGGAATGTATTGAGAGCAGAATGAACTATGTCCACTTTGGTTTCAGAAGGCAACTGTGAAGGCCATAAATGGTGAACAGATCACAGTGAGACACTACAAGGTTGTAAATGCATGCCAGTTGTGAAATGCCTAAATCATGATTAGGTAATCACAGGTTTCAAAAATGCAAAACTAGTTTCTCCCTTTGCTAATTACCAACAAAAGTAGAATGGAATGGAATAGAATAGAATAGAATAGAATAGAATAGAATAACAGAGTTGGAAGGGACCTTGAAGGTCTTCTAGTCTAACCCCCTGCTTAGGCAGGAAACCCTACACCACTTCAGACAAATGGTTATCCAACATCTTCTTAAAAACATCCAATGTTGGAGCATTCACAACTTCTGGAGGCAAGTTGTTCCATTGATTAATTGTTCTAACTGTCAGGAAATTTTTCCTTAGTTCTATGTTGCTTCCCTCCTTGATTAGTTTCTTCCCATTGCTTCTTGTCCTATCCTCAGGTGATGTGGAGAATAGTTTGATTCCCACTTCTTTGTGACAGCCCTTGAGATATCAGAACACTGCTATCATGTCTCCCCTGGTCCTTCTTTTCATTGAACTAGACATACCCAGTTCCTGCAGCAGTTCTTCATATGTTTTAGCATCCAGCCTCCTAATCATCATTATTGCTTTTCTCTGCACTCTTTCTAGAGCAGTGTTTCTCAACCTTGGCAACTTGAAAATGTCTGGACTTCAACTCCCAGAATTCCCCAGCCAGCGAATGCTGACTGGGGAATTCTGGGAGTTGAAGTCCAGATGTCTTCAAGTTGCCAAGGTTGAGAAACACTGCTCTAGAGTCTCCACATCTTTTTAACATCGTGGTGACCAAAACTGGATACCAAAACTGGTGACCAAAACTGGATCTAAGTGTGGCTTTACCAAGGCATTAAAAAGTGGTATTAACACTTCACGTGATCTTGTTTTTATCCCTCTGTTTATGCAGCCTAGAATTGTGTTGCCTTTTTTGGCAGCTGCTTCACACTGCTGGCTCATATTTAAATGGTTGTCCACTAGGATTCCAAGATCCATCTCACAGTTACTACTATTGAGCAAGGTACCACATATACTCCACCTTGCATGTTTTTTTTTCCTTGCCTAAATGTAGAATTTTACTTGTGATACCTATTTATCTACTTGTATTTGCACACTTTAAAACTGATAGCTCCACAACAGCTGGAGCAAATGATGGGAGCTCACCCCATCACACATGAGCATTTGGGTTTCAATTGCAGGTTTGCAAGTTGTCAAGCCACCATCTTAACCATGTGAGCCACTGTGCTCCTCCTCTTGGGACATATTGGTAAATTATATTTTATTTGGTTATATATTGCAAGTCAGCATTCATTTTGGCAAGCAATGGCTCTAGCAACTTCATTGTTCTTTCCTACATTCTAATACTATTTGAGTGATTTCCAATAAATCCATGTATAGCAATATCCTAATATAGTAGGGGACTCTAAGGGGACCATAGGGGAACACGGTGGGATGCTGAGCTTATCGATCAGAAAGATTGGCAGTTCAGTGATTCAAATCCCTAGTGCTGCATAACGGAGTAAGCTCCCATTACTTGTCCCAGATTCTGCCAACCTAGCAGTTCGAAAGCATGTAAAAAATGCAAATAGAAAAATAAGGACCACCTTTGGTGGGAAGGTAACAGCATTCTGTGCACCTTTGGCATTTAGTCACGCCGGCCACATGACCACAGAGACATCTTTGGACAGTGCTAGCTCTTTGGCTTTGAAATGGAGATGAGCACCACCCACTAGAGTTGGGAATGACTAGCACATATGTGCCAGGGGAACCTTTACCTTTAGATATAGTAGGATAAATGCTGTACCACAGATAGAGCCACTAAAGCATAACTAAGATTTTTGAAAGAGATTGAGGCCATTATTTTAAAAAATTGCTCTGAGAATTCTCCTCTCAGCTGTATGCTCATCAGGTATATAGTTTATACCTTAGAAAATATATTCTAACACCTAGAGATAGAACAACAATCTGACTAATTTGGCAGATAATTAGGCCATCTGAATTCTTGTCATGCCCCTTCCATTCACTCTGCAGTTACTTTAGCATTCTCAGAAAACAGCTATGTTGTATACAGATTAGGATAAGGGGAAATATTTCTTTCAATTTAAGGTGGATTTTTGAAGTTTTAGATTTTATTTTAAAATGTGGTTTGTCAAAAGCTACTAATCCCTCAAAGCTGCTATGAATTAAATAATTAAAGTGGGAAAAATATACATAGTGATATGAATTCTATAAAACTAGCAGACTTTTGCACACTTCCTTGGCAGGAAGTGAACTGAGTTTAATAGAAGTCCTATAGCACGCATAGGAAGGGACTATAAATCTTTTTTAATTTGTTAGCAATGTAATGAGCCATAGAATTCTTTCATTCCATGAAAAGGTCATTAAGAGGCTGCTGATTTCCTTAAACAAAATATCCATCTGGATATGCTGTGAAATTCTATATATCATCACAGTGATACCTGCAAGGGTTATTTTTATAATTATTATCAGCAACCTTACCACCTAGCCCAAAACAGAATTTGAAATAATAATTTTGTCATGTTCTGATATTATAAAGGATGATTATTAGCTTAAAAAAACATTGAGAGATTACTGGTTTGCCTTTAACGCTCAGAAATTAGAAATTATCTGTATTTGAAAAGCAGTATCATTTTCTTGCACTAGAAAAGGGTCAACAGAATTCAAGGGAGGCTGTGCTTGGATCTCTTGTGGCAACAGAAGGATCTTAAACTGATGATATATTTAAATCTATTCCTACCTCTGCCTGTTCTTTTCCTACATCTACTTTAGGTTTTCCTTTTTCATTTGAGTAATCAATTTCTGCAATTGAGATGGGCAAGCAAGAGACCACCAGATGTGCTGCAAGCTGTCCCTAACAGACTTGGTGGTTGGGATATGAATTTCACTATATATAAATTGAAATAACATGGAAAAGAATGTGCCATATTTTGGAAAGATGCTTTCAAAATATTTGTACATTTATTCAATCATGTAGCTTAAATGCCACCCATTTCATATATTTTTAAAAAAGTCATAAATTTGTGCACATCAGTTAAGAAAATCATTAAACAGATGAGATACTGTATGAATTTAAACAGAAATTGATACCTTTGTTCATTGCCAAATTGTTGTCATTTTAACTACCAGAAACCTGATTGCTGTCAAATTCCTTAACCTGTATTTGAATCAAACCTCATTCCAATTATGTCATGCCCAAAAACAAACAAGTAATGTTAAAACTACAATACCCACATCCTGATAATCACATTGCAAATATTTTTTTAAAAAAAATGTAATAACCAGACTGTTAGATATCTCATGAATGTAAAGTATTGTGGCATGGAATAAAATTAAAAATCCAACATTCTATTTAACATGGATGTTAAGGTGTATATATTTTAAAAGGCAGAAAAAATAGCTTGCCTGAGTCTCACAGTCTGGTTTGTAGAAGTATTTCATGGTGTTCCACATTGCATTACCTGGAAGACGATTCTTCACTTTTTGAAGTCTTTTTGGATCTTTCAAAAGGTGGATGAAAGGCTCAGAAAAAGTTTCTACACTTATGCAATTCACACACAAAATAGACACACTCCCAAACAGAGAAACTTTGTTTCTCGATGAGTCAAATAACTTTGCTTCCATGATGAAAGTCTGTGTGACCACCTTTGGTCCACTTTAAATGACCTAGTCAATGAAAATAAGTTAAATATTCTTTTTGAAGCAATTTTGGAAAAGTAGGCAATCACATTTGTGGAAGAGTATAAAATCTCTGAATTAAGACCAAATCTCCCCGAATCAAGTAAGAAGCTTCTAATCTGATTCGACATTTCCAATCATTTTGGTAATTGAATCGAATCACCACAAAATTGAGTCTTCATATCAAATATTCACACAGCCATACAATTTTGACATCAGCCTTATCACTATTTTCTACTAGACTGTCATTTCAATTTCCAGTAGCTTAGTATAGCTTTACTTTTCTTCTTTAAAAAATAATAATCTTGCTATTACTTACTTGTAGCCTAGTCAAGTTCTGCAGTGTTTCTTCCTAACTTCCACCCATCTCTTCAAAGTCAGGGTACTGTAAATCATACAGAAAAATCCTCATTTGCTGTAAGAAGAAACAACGAATGTAGTGTATGATTGTACGGACAAATCTCCAGTATGCTGAATGAGAATTCAATGTATACAAATATTTAAGACAAAGATATGAAACTACTATAAACGTTCAGAACATAACAATCAAATCTATTGTTGTTCTTCACACATTTAGGTATCCATTATAACTAAAAGAGGAAAATAAATGTAAAGTTCATTTAGTGGCATTGCATAAAAATGATAAAGAAAATTAGGTTAAAGCAAGAAGGATGATTAGGAATTAATTAATTAATTAATTAAAGAACATTTGCAGGAACTGGGTATGTCTAGTTTAATGAAAAGAAGGACCAGGGGAGACATGATAGCAGTGTTCCAATATCTCAGGGGCTGCCACAAAGAAGAGGGAGTCAAACTATTCTCCAAAGCACGTGAAGGCCAGATAAGGAATAATGGATGGAAAGTGATAAAGGAGAGAAGCAACTTAGAACTAAGGAGAAATTTCCTGACAGTTAGAACAACAATCAGTGGAATAACTTGCCTCCAGAAATTGTGAATGCTCCAACACTGGAAGTTTTTAAGAAGATGTTGGATATCCATTTGTCTGAAGTGGTGTAGGGTTTCCTGCCTAAGCACGGGGGTGAACTAGAAGACCTCCAAAGTCCCTTCCAACTCTGATATTCTACTCTACTCCACTCCACTCTACTCTACTCTACTTTATTTTGATCCCAAAATTGCTTTTCAAAAGGCAACTAGACCTTTCTTGTTTCTTTTCCTTGAAAAAAAAATCTGTTTCTCATCCAAGAAGCTTCTTCAGTTTTCTTCAGTTAGCTTCTTGGATGAGAACTGGAAAACTTTCAAAGGAAAAAAACCCAAGAAAGTCCAGTTGCACATCTGGGACACCCATGACGTGGATGATTGAGAATCTTTATAGATATTAAGCAATTGAGAGCATATACTAGTAACCAAGAGGTTTTATTTTTTTTTAAAAAAAGGCAACAGAAGAAATCCTTGCTCAGAACAAATCACATTTTTGTTTTTATTCTTCTTAAGATGATTTAGTCATTGGAAATATGTGGGCTTATGTTTAATTACGTTTCTTTTTTAACAACTTATACATTGTTCTAAGATTTACTTTTGTATTGCATTCATATTTTCATGCTTTCAGTTTGGTCTATTGGTTAAGGCACCAGGATAGAAACCAGAAAACTGTGCGTTCTAGTCCTTCATTAGGCAGAAAAGCCAGCTGGATCATGTTGGGCTAGTCACTTTCTTCTCAGGCTAACTCAGCTCATAGGGTTGTTGTGGGGGGAAAGAGGAAGGGGAAAGAGTATTAGGCATGTTAATTGTTTTGAGTTATTTATAAAAAAATAATAAAGGGGGTATTAAAAAATTAAATCTAAAATATTTAAAGGCACATCCACGATAGCTATTCCAGGCTTGTGCTCACAGCAGTTTAAATATGAACATGCTTAAAAGCAATATGTTCAGAAGGTTACAAGCAGGACTGGACTGCTATGGGTTCGCATGGGTTTGGATGATCCTTTAGCTAAGGATCTGCCCAGTTTGGTGAACCTGCAAATCCTGGCTGGCCCCTCGCACTCTGCCCCTCCCCTCCCACTCTTCCCAGGAGGCTCCACATAGCTCATTTGGGATGCCAGGCCCCACACAGAGGCTTTGGAAGGGTGAAAAATCGCCTTTCAGCAGTTCCAGAATGCTGGAATGGGCCCATTTCCAGCCTCCAGAGCCTGGGGGAACCTATTTTTACCCTCCTGGAGGCTCGAAGAAAGCTTCCAAAGCCCAGGGAGGGTGAAAATGACCTCCCCATAGTGCATGATGCTGACTAGGCCACACCCACCCATCAACCAGGCAGAGAACCCATTGCTAAAATTGTTGAACCCCACCCCTTGTTACAAGATATGAAGCCCAGGCTGCAGGCAATCCTTATTCTCCCATTGGCTAATTCTCCAGCTGCTATTTCCCCCCCCCCGTCTTTTTTGTTCTAGAAGTTGCCTTGTATCCTTTGTGTTAGTAAGCTAACTTTATATAAACAAATCTAAAGCAAAACTATATTGAAATTAAAATTCTTTATTGACCAACCATTTTGCATTCCAACAATTTCTTCCCCTCCATATTATTGATTTCAAGAGGGTGTAGTGGCTGAAAGCTTTGTTTACTTTTTTGGGGGGGTTCAAAACCCAACAGAATGATTTTGCCAATCACTTGAAATAAAAAAAATCTCAAAAATAATTGTGGTTACTGAGTACACACTTAAAAACATTTTAGCTGTTGTCCCAATTTTGATAACAGAATAACAAGGCAATACTAAGAAATCATCTCTCATCTCTTTCATTAATGTCTTCCTTTTTTCTTCCATAACTTCCAGTCACTGGGAACCAGGTGATTAAAAATATAATTAAATATATTAATAGATCACTCTATCCATCCATCCATCCATCCATCAAGTCTGTATTATTCTCGTCAGTCACTGGACCAGAGGTGGATTTCTGGTGGTTCACTCCAGATCGGGTGAACCAATAGTGTCATGGCAGGAGGCTCTGCACACATGCCCGGACACTTTTGCGCATGCGCAGAAGCATCACGCAAGCGCACATGCACGCATGAACAAACCCTTTAGTAAAATAAATTGAAACCCACAACTGCACTGTACCCATTTCCTATTGCTATTTTATACTCTTAGACAATCTTGAAAAGCTAAGCATAAGTGTACAATGTGATATTTCTGGTAGATCCACTTAACAAAAAGAAAGCAAATATTTTTGGGCTGGCCTTACATATTAATCTTTCAGAGACTCCAATTGGTAAGACTATTAAGTCTAACATTTACATCTCGGTGCCATCACTCTGGCACTGAGATGGCTTCTACTTTTATAACATGTTTCTTATAAAGAGCTTTGTTTCAACTTCAGAACTTCAGAATACAATTACTTGAGTCAAGTGTTTTAAATTGTTTTATTTCTGCATAGAACAGTAGCTTAGACTCAGAAACATAAATGGTTCCTTCCAGCTGTATGATTTTGTGATTTATTTTCATTTCAAAACATGTACCAGTTGGCTGGATTTGAAATTTGTTCATTTATGCCTACTGTAAGGAGCTAAGTTACTTAGCATCAGTACCATTTCATGCAACTGAATATATATTTTTTTCTGAACAAATGTAGCTTTTTACTTTTTAATCCAACAAAACTGCATGTGTGGCTTTTTCCCCCATTTAATTAGCAATATCCTTCTGTATTAATGTCACTCACTTGGTTCTTCCAGTTTAGCCAGAGAGAAAAACGAACACCGACAACAAAAGGATAGACAAGAAGGACAATTAAATGAACTCCATCACCCTGAGATGGCCTCTGATTTAGCCATTCATTCTTCATCTCAGACTTTCTCCTCCAGGTACAAATGTGGCAGCAAGTTTTACCACTTCTGACAAGAATGGCAGATTCCATTAGTTCCCCAGCTTTGCTGATATCAATTCTTCATTCTACAGCATTGGCAGTGCTGTCTAAAGGGTTCCAAACTCCATTAGGGCACAACAAGAAAACTGTAGCAAGGAGAAAAAAAAAGCCCATTTTAAGAAATGTGTTGTTTAAGAAATAGACATACACACAGTGGCAAATGTGGCCCACTGCAAACAGCTAGCTAGTTGCCCTGCAGTTGATCCACTTAAAGCCATAACTTCAAATGGTCATCAAATGAATATACATTAAGTGAGGGCTACCTGTAATAGCTGACTGTAGAGCCAGGCTTCATACGTATTTTGTGATGACAGCATTTCAACAACTAGGAAAGCCTTGGCAACTTCTCAACATTCAAGAAATGTCTTCTTTCCCATTCAAAGAGCATATTTAAATATAAATGTCAAAATTCCATTGGTGAAATGCTCATGTCACTGCTGTTCTTGTTATTAGGGGATAATTTTGTGTTGTTCACTTTTTTTATTGTATTTTTATTGGTCAATGACCAAAATAAAATTATGTCTGTCTGTCCTGCAGTGAAGGAATGGTTGGTGAAGATGACAGAATTTGTTTGCTGCTGTTTTAACCATTCAGTCATATCAGACTCTTGGGATTTTATAAGAAAATGCACTCCATGCTACTCACCCATGGATGCTCATTTTTGTTTCAGTTTTGATGTTATCAACAGAGGTGGGTTGCTCCCGGTTAGGCCCAAATCAGGTGAACCAGTCCCAGCTGCATCGTTAATCTTGCATCCCGACTCAACTCACAGCAAACTTCTGCTGAGTCACAACATTCCACTAACCATTCCTAGCATCACTGACTTCTCCAACAAATTTACATGCATGACATGGCCAAAGTAAATCAGAAATAGTCTTGAGATTTTGCTTCTAGAGAAGTGTCTGGTTTTGTATAATTCACCACCTCTACGTTGGTTGCTCTGGCTATCCATGGTATATGTAATAATTTACAGAACCACAGCTCAAAGGCCTTAATTCTTCTTCAATCAGATAATTTTACTGTCCAACTCTACAGACAGAAAAAATGACTTGCATAATTAGAGAAAATACAATTACATTTGTTAGTGACAGAAAGCTCTTTATGATTAAGCATTTTTTTTTCAAAACTGAAAACAATTAGGGTAAAACAATTGACAATTATGGTAAAATATAGAAAGAAGAAAGCCAGAATATAATTATATACAGAGAGGATAAAATATAAATGCATTTATAACTGCTGTAAAGAAGTTTGGAAGCCACTTCTCTATATTTCTTTTCTTTTTCTTTGTTTTTTGTCTTTTCTCTTTTATTCCTCCCTTGGTCCCATATCACTTTTCTTTTTTCTTTTCTTTTCTATTGCTTTTATTCTGCATCTAAATAAAATAAATGGTTAAGCAAATCTTGCTTTTTTAAAAAAATGCATGAAATGCCTCAGTTATTTGAAAATTCAAATTGCTCCCAATTTAAAATCCATTTTTACCACAATGTGTTCATTCTCGTGTCTTCATTTCTGTGATTATTTTAGGTATAATTTTGGCTAATGCTGTGACAGGTCTAACACAATGTGATCAATATCCTTTTCAATGAAAATAGAAAACCATGAAATATATTTATTTATGTTTTGTATTGTAACATCCCTTATTTATTCCTTGGGTGATAATAATACTTTAACCTGGAACATATTCATAAATTAGTCTGGACAAAAATGAGGTCAATCATGGCTGGTGTTTTGTGCAAATTGATTATTACAACAATACAAATCATCTAGCCGAATCCTTTGAAATGACTATCAAATCCAGAAAGCAAATACAGTCACTCAAAAAAAACTTCACATGACTACTTAAGGGCTCTCCCAGAATTTTCCAGGCATTCAGTTTTCAGCTATTCTGGAAAAATATTTTTTTCTGGCAAATATGTCTACGTCTTTCACAGTTTCAGTTCCAAAAGATGTGTACCTTGCAAGCAAAATGTTTGGTCCAATCATTTACATATTTGGACATGCAAATGACTGGTTATCCTACAAAGCTTCTTGGTATCTTCAGCATCCATTAGTCACATCAGGGTTTCCTAGATAAATGAGGAGTTTTCTCAGAAGGTACTAGTTTCAAAAGCAATTCTGTGACTATATCTGAAGGATAACTAGCACAAATTGTAGCTCTCATTCTTAAAAGCAAATGATAATGTATATTATTTTCCAGACTGCTATTCTTCTTGCTTCCTTAACACATGTGCTATTGCTTTGTAAAGGTTCTTCAGTATTTTCAAAATTGGACAGCTCCCATTTCATCTTGCAACCTTCATATAAACAGAATGGGAATTTCTCTTTCTGTCTCTCTGTACCCCTTCTGTCTTCATTCTTGGTCTATTTTCACATTCTTCTACTTTGCAAATTTCTGGCTTTGGTGTGGCTGGTTTTTTTTTTTTTTTTTAAATATTCTAGCTTGGCAACTTTCTTGTGCCCTGTGAAGAAAGCTTTGCTTTCATTTCATGTCCTTCCATTCCTTTAGTGTTTGCTTTCCAAGGGTGAGGGTGAGAGTATCCTTTTGGCATGACAAATGGTTGCACAAGCTAGGAAAACATATCTGTCCCTTGAATAAAATACACAAGTTAGGAGCAAACTTCAGGCGATTATTAATCACTGTTCTGACCTAGGCTTCCCCAAAAAGCATGAGGCAGAGTCCTGGTTCCGACAAAACTCCTTTTATTAAAGAATGTGAATTCCTCTCATTCACATTCAGCAAGGCCTGGCAAACAGTCTTTCAAAGGAATATTTATGACTACAGACCTTATCAATCTTGGAAAGCTGCCATGTAAATATTTTCCAAATGAGGTGCTGTGCCGGAAAGACTGGGCACAGAGTCTCTGAGATTCACAGATGGATCTTCACACTCCTGAAACTAATCTAATGACTGAACAAATGAATTGTTTCCTGCAAAAGTCCACTCACCTTTCACTCCTCTTTTATTTCCTATGAGAGAGGCCAATCACCTTCCACCTGTGACTTTACTCCCAGGTCTACCCTGATTTCTGAGTTGTTCTTTTCTTCTGGCAGCTCTGCACATGTGCACATTGGGAACAAGCTCTAGCTGTTCCTCTGCCTCACTGCTGTCTAGCTCCGTAGGCACCCGATCACTGCCAGATGGCCACAGCCCCGTCTCTGCCTCCAATGCAAACCCCTTGTTCGAGCCTTCCCCAGCCTCCAAGACTGGCCCATGCTCCCCCTCAACCTCCTCACTGTCCAACTCTTCTGCCAGCTCTGCTGGTGTGTCACAATAATCACAATAGCAAACAAACCAACAACAGAGGTGTAAATGTCATGCTAATGAATACATACTACTGCATATGGTCATCTATTAAACATGTTCATTTCGGTCAGAACACAAAATATTGGACTGAAAAACCTGAGAGAAACTGAGTATTTGAAACTCTAAAACATTTGCATTGTTAAGTTTACCTGAATATAATCCACTTCTCTGTTTTTTCTCCCTCTTCTGGACGTGCTGGCAGCCCTTTATCAACACGAAAAATATTACCTATAATAACTAGAAGTAAGCAACAAATGAAGTACTTTGGATGTTGTTTTTCAAACTTTGCCTTGATTCAACTACATTCACTCCTACAAAGGTTCTCACTTCACAGTCCAAAGTTTATTCAAATGATCTATGCAGAAAAAGAAGACATAGTAGGTCTTTTCCTTGAATGTTTAAAGGGGGAAGGAATGCAATCAGAGCACCAGCCTCAATTTAATTTTTCAAACACCAGCCACTATAATTAATTAGAGACATCAGCAAAAATAACATGACTAGCCTGGAAACAGGAAGTAGTATAACCATTAACATGATGTTAATGGTTATACTACTTCCACCTCCCTCACATGTGTGATATTCCTTGGCAATGGGAGGAAAAGAAGTTCAAACAGGCAAACATCTGCCACATATGTACCAGACTTAATTAAGAGCTGTGGTGGCCCAGTGGTTAGAATGCAGAATTGCAATCTAACTCTGCCAATTGCCAGCAGTTCCATCCTGACCGGCTCACATTTGACTCAGCCTTCCATCCTTCTGAGTTCGGTAAAATAAGGACCCCAATTGTTAGAGGCAATATGCCAACTCTGTAAATTGCTTAGAGAGGGCTGTAAAGAATTATAAATTAGCACATACCTGTAAGTCTAAGTGCTATTGCCATTACTATTACTTGCTGATAAGAAAGATAACAAAATTGCATAATGGACATTGCACAATGGAGACAGCAGAACAGAAGAAAAGAATTAGGGAAGATAACAAAATACAAAGACCTGCAAGTAGAAATAGAATGACAGTGGCAAAAAAAAAAAAAAAAGCCAAGACAGTAATAGGTCCCTTGGATGCAATCCGAAAACATATGTAGCACACTCAAGGACCATGAGTATTGACAAAATCTCCACCAGGTAATTGCAAAAGGCAGATTTACTTGGAACACCTTATATCCTATGATAGTAGTTTTAATATTATTAAATAATAACTTATGCCCAGGTTCTTGGGAGGGATTAAGTAGGTGGTTAAAAATGCCAGATCCAGCCCAAACACTGGCTAACTGCAATCAAACATTATTATTATTGTTATTATTATTATAGAATTGTATCACAGCGGCCAGTTGTTTTGCCGGATTTGGCATTGATTACTAGTTGGACCCCACCCAGGGGCCTAGGACCCTAACCCTAACCCTTTTTCAGGCTTTTGTTCCCACCAGTTTGTTGCTGTTTTAATATTATAATTTTTGCACAAATTCCAATGGATCATTTGTGCTACTGAATTGTGCCGCAATTTATAATCAGTCTGCATGATTTTTTTACAGCAGCTGAGTATGTGATCAACAGTTTCATCAGCTTCTTTGCAAAGTCTGCATTTGGCATCATCAGAGGATTTTTCGATTTTGGCCTTAATGGCATTTGTGCGGATAGCTTGTTCTTGCGCAGCCAGGATTAGTGACTCTGTTTCTTTCTTTAATGTATCTGTTGTTAACCATAACCAAGTTTGTTCACTGTCCACTTTGTCTTTTATTTTTTCCAGAAATTGGCCATGCAGTGCTTTGTTCTGCCAACTCTCCATTCTTGATTTTATCACATCTTTTCTGTATTCTTGTTTCGTCTGTTGGGCCTTCAGTAAATTTTTGTTCTTTACTTTGATTAATAGATGTTCTTGACTTTCTTTTAAATAATCAGCCAGTGCATGTTTTTCTTCTTCAACTGTTTGCTTCACTTGTAATAATCCTATGCCACCTGATTTTCAGGGCAGGTACAGTCTATCAGTATCACCCCGTGGATGTAAACTGTAGTGCATTGTCATTAGTTTCCTGGTTTTTCAGTCCAAAATGTCCAAATCAGCTTGTGTCCAGTTAACTATACCAACTGTGTATCTTATAACTGGTATTGCCCAGGTATTTATGGCCTTGATTGTATTTCCACCATTCAATTTAGCTTTCAAAATTTTCCTAACTCTGTTGGTGTACTCTCGTCTGACAATAGTTTTTACTTCTCCATGCTTGATGTTATCCAACTGCAGAATGCCTAAGTATTTGTAGGCTTCGTTTTCGTTGCATTTAATTAGTTGGCCATTATTATTATACAATTGTATCACAGCGGCCAGTTGTTTCGCCGGATTTGGCATTGGTTATTAGTCGGGCCCCACCCAGGGGCCTAGGACGTCATAACATATTTTTGTAATATGCGTGCAGATCCAAGCAGTGCAGCTTTTTGCATTTGACTGATGGTGATTTTGTCAAATTTTAACTGTTTTAAATGTAATTCCAGTGCTTTTGGAATAGCACCCAGTGTGCCAATTACCACTGGAATTACCACTGCTGGTTTGTGCCATAGTTGCTGAATTTCGATTTTTAAGTCCTGGTATTTTGCGATTTTTTCATGTTCCTTCTCAGCGACTCACCTGGTATTGCGATGTCTATGATTGTGACCTTATTTTTTTCAACCAGTGTGATGTCTGGTGTATTATGTGCCAGTATTTTGTCTGTTTGTATACGGAAATCCCACAAGATCTTGACCATCTGATTTTCGGTGACTTTTTCAGGATGATGATGATGATGATGATTATTATTATTATTATTATTGAAACTTTTTGCTTTGGAAGAGGGCAGTAAAAGCTTGACATTCCTGTATATAAATATTAATAACAGTGATTATTAATTTGTTACCGTTGGCCCACAAATTAAAAGGACCCCAATTCCAAGTCTGATAAAGCTCCACTTCTCAAATATCACTATATTTGCTTCTAATTTATTATGTCTTTCTGAAAGAAATCAGAGTTGGCAAATTTCTCACTTGCAGTTGAGACACTAGATTAAGAAATTGAGAAGTTGGATTAAGGTTCTGCCTTATTTATGATTATGATATGCTGGGGAAGAGGGACGGTTTGGAAACGCTCATGGAAGCCCTTGTTAAATATTGGCGAAATATCAGAAACTTACTTACATTTAAAATATAACACCTGGAAGGTGAATAAATAAAGAAGAGGATGTGCAGGCCCTTCACAGTGGCCTCATTGCATCTAAAGAGGCAAGATAATTAATGCTGCATTTTTACCCGCAGCATTAATCATCATTTCAACTAAATTGATTCCAGGCAAACAGCAGGCAATAAAATTTGAGGAAATCATAAAGCTGGGGGGAAAGGAATTTAAAGGGAATGTAGACCCACTTCCTCAATGCCAAAAACAGAGTGCCTTTGATTACCTACTTTTCTGGTTTTGTGGATTGGCAGTGGTGGTGGTGGCTGCAGTGGGTGGTGGATAGGAAGAGGGGATGGCTTTGTGCATGTGCCCACTGCTTATGCAACTTCGCACACTTGTGTGACCTGGTTCCCTACAGCTGCAGCCTAGTACTGGGGCATGGACCAGGTGCTGGGGACCCCTGACCTAGAATACCAAATAGGTTTTTCCCCCTCTCTATCACCCCATCCCAGCCACTAGCTATGTGTATCTGGTGAACTCCTTGTTAGTCTATTGGCAACCTTCTCAAAAGAACATAGACCTTCACCACACAGTTTAATGGGGGCCATACCTTGTCCCAGACATCATTGTCACTATTTGAGCTGCATGGATATACTGTATATACTTTCAAACCACATAACTCAGGACTTTTGTGATTTTCTGCATTGTCATAGCAACCTACCCTTCCACTCACCATCACATTTCAACTTTTCTATTATTATTCATACTTTTACCACCTAGTTCCCCATTTCCCACAGCCATAACTCCTCTCATCTTGAATTATAAGGTGAAGGAAAAGAGGAACCATGCATCAGGACACTCATCTCAGTCACCATTAATATACTCATGATGATTACAAACTTTTATTTATACGTGCGACAGGAAATTGGTGTCAATAATGAACCCAACCCAGGCTGCCAATCCCTACAAGGTTTAAGGGTCTGCATAGGGTACAACAGCAACACCAAAGAACTATGGACCCCAAATATATTTTTCTCACATGGTGCACTCACTCATTCATTTACTCATTCACTTCTATTATAAAGGTAAAGGTTCCCCTTGCACATGTGTGCTAGTCGTTCCCAACTCTAGGGGGCAGTGCTCATCTCCGTTTCAAAGCCAAAGAGCCAGCGCTGTCTGAAGACATCTCCGTGGTCATATGGATGGCATGAATAAACGCCGAAGGCACATGGAACACTGTTACCTTCCTACCAAAGGTGGTTCCTATTTTTCTACTTGCATTTTCACATGCTTTTGAACTGCTTTCTGCTTGGCAGAAGCTGGGAGCAGTAACGGGAGCTCACTCCACTATGTGGTGCTAGGGATTCGAACCGGCGAACTGCCAACCTTTCTGATCAACAAGCTCAGCATCTTAGCCATTGCCTTTCAATTAGTTGTATACATAAGGTACAAACTACCACCGTATGTATGTATTGGTTGCCATCCTCTGTTTGTCTGGATTTTTGCAAGCTCTATATGGTACTCTTATTCTAAACTAGAGTATGATCGTTTGGTAGAATAAGCCAACCCACCCTTTATGCAAATATGTCTAGTGAAAAATTACACATAGTCTCTATGGCTTTGATAGTTGTAAGATGCTGAGTATCTCTTAGGGTTGGCATATGAAAGCAGGCTTTACTTTATTTTATGTTACATCAATGCAGAAGCTATTGAAAGGCAAAGAATGACAGGGGAAGTGGAAAAAAATCTGAAAGGAGAAGACCTACTTTCAGTGACACTGGCTTGATAACTTTATGTGAGGGAAAAGTATTGTGGAAGACAATTCAAAGAGAGAAAACTGCAACCAATTTGCTGAAATTTCTTTAAAAGCTCTCTTAGAATTTCAACAAAAAAACACATTTGTTGAAGGAGAATGTACCATTTTAATGACAAATTTCTTAACTTTTTCAAATTGACTTGAAGTCATGCCCTCTGGATAAATGTTTAACACAATATTCAAGACGTTATTGTAACTTGTGTTACTTCTTGCTAGAGGCGTAAAACTAAATCGCTTTCTATTGTAAAGAGAGTCTATTTCTTTATGTTGCTGTAATGCAATTTTATATGTAGTTGAGGGGCTTAGAAATGCAGGTTTCAGAGTGAAAATGAAAAATGAAATTATAGATTTGGAAAGGAAGAAAAAAGAAGTATTGTACAGATTTTCTTTCCAGAACTTTCAAAGTTTTGTTCAAGACTTCACTTTGAGAATAAATGTGATTTTAATAAAACAGAAAATTTACACTAAAACCAAGGAAATTGACACCAGGAGACCAAAACTGGATGTAGTATTCCAAGTGTGGCTTTACCAAGGCATTATAAAATGGTATTAACACTTCACCTGATCTTGATTCTATCCCTCTGTTTACGCAGCCTAGAACTTAAGTACCATGTTTGTCTCTTGTTCACTGACCTGCACTGTCTTCTTTAGCTTCCATAGAGAAACTGAATCTTTTCTCCACCCTGAGCCCTCTATTCCAAACAAACATTCCTAAACTTCTTATGTCACTTAGAAAGTTACTAAATATCCCTTTCTTCTTTCCAGGAAGGTGAATATGATATTATGAGGGTGTGGAGGAAGCTGGGTTGGAGATTACTTTAGCTACTGTAAAAGTCCTTTGCAATACTCTAATATCACTTTCAAATATGACATTAAATCATTTTATATAGTTGCAGATGAGATATATTCTTGCTTTCATTTCATAAAGGTCAACATCTCATTTATCAAAGGATTGGTTAAAATTTCTAGCATTTTATCCACCTGTCTTACTACTTGTATTTTTAATCTATCTATTCTTACCCCTTCTCCCTGATATTTTAAAGGCACATTGGATAAATGGTGCCATCAATTAGGGCTGTGTGCAGCTTTAATCTGGAGATTTGATATGAAGCCAATGAAATCACAAAGTCAAATTGGAAAGTCAAATCTAATCAATACATTGGGTGCCTCTGAACCGATTTGACAGATTGGAGAATTGAAGAGAATGTATTTGACTTACCAAATAAATTCAGCTTGTCAAATTAGATCAAATGAGATCTGAATCAAAGTGAAGATTTGAATTGGATTGCAGCCAATTCTACCTATCTATTATTAACTGGTTTAAATACACATGGTAGCAAATGCCTACTATTGGGAACATCTGGACATAAACAGACCTTTTATAAACTGCTTCTTTCATTTTCTTAATGCAAGTGAGAACTGCCTTTGAGAACTGAGGTCTGCAATTTATCTTCCCAAACTTCTGACAGGCTCAGGAAAGCTTTCTGTAGCTATGATGGACTGGGTGATGTTTAGACTGGATTTGGCAATTCATCCACCTATCAAGTACTTTCAAGGATCTGAAATAGGCAGGCATTGTTGTTTGATGGTGTTAAAGGTATGATTACATTATTATTTTCGTTGGTTGCACAGTCAGATATTTAAATTGAATTTGGCATTTTATC
Source organism: Thamnophis elegans (assembly GCF_009769535.1). Lineage (NCBI taxonomy): Eukaryota > Metazoa > Chordata > Lepidosauria > Squamata > Natricidae > Thamnophis > Thamnophis elegans. Next base: position 49,856,752 of record NC_045551.1, read on the forward strand.
AATCTATCAAGTTCTTTCCAGAGGTGTTATTCTTTGATGATGTTAAAACTATTGTCACAGGATCTAAGCTGTTCCAAGTAATGCAAATAGACTGATGGTGATTTTGTCAATGCCAAAGGAATTCAAATGGTACTCCAGATGTTTTGGAATTGCACCCAAGGCATCTATTACTATTGATATTCATTCTGTTTGAGAGTCATTCTGTTTCATGATTTGCTCCAGGTCATTTTCTTCGGTTCTGCTGTTTCCATGCACTGCCACATCCATTAACCAGACTTTTTTTTTTTCATTCTTATCACAAATTGTTAAGTCTGGGGTGGTATGTGGTAAAGGTTTGTCTGTCTTCTAATTCTAAAGTATTCTAAAGTACCAAAGGACCTTAAAAGTTTCTTCATCTTCTATTACTTTGTCTATTTTGTAGTGCTACCAGTTCTGAGCCGAGGTGGCGCAGTGGTTAAATGCAGCACTGCAGGCTACTTCAGCTGACTGCAGTTCAGCAGTTCGGCTGTTCAAATCTCACCGGCTCAAGGTTGACTCAGCTTTCCATCCTTCCGAGGTGGGTAAAATGAGGACCCGGATTGTTGTTGGGGGCAATATGCTGACTCTGTAAACCGCTTAGAGAGGGCTGAAAGCCCTATGAAGCGGTATATAAGTCTAACTGCTATTGCTATTGCTATTCTGGTGTTCCAGATGTTTTATTATTAAGGAGACAATGAGAGAAGGATGCCTCTAGGATACAAAATAGACTCTCATTTCCACAATCATAAAGCTTCTAATTGTCCAAAATCATCCTACCTAATTTTATGATGAAATGGCCAAACGTCATCACCATAATGTTGTAATAGATTGTAGTTGATACAAGGATAAAGTTTGGAAAAGAGACTAGTTTTCTTCCAAGAGAGGTTTCACCTCTGATTCTCAATATTATGTATTGAAAAAGCAATAACACTGTCAAAATTGTCTCTTTTGCTGAATTGTAGCAATGATATTTTCTGGTGTTGTAGATACAAATGAAATGAGGGGCGGCACATATGCTATAAGAATTCCATCTGGAATGAATTACCTGAAAATGTATCCCATTGAATCTGGTAGGTGTTGCGCTTCAGCTACTGATAAAAAAAGTAAAATATGAGTTTCATTAAAATAAAATCTCAATTTTATGGATTTCTCAGTAGGAAACATTGTTTATTAAATCTGAATGTCCAGTCAATTGAAATATGTGATGATTTGCATCATTACATAATTATTACCTTCTAAAAACCATGAAAGATACTTGGAATTCCTTCTAAGCAGTTTCCTCATTGTTCCTCCCCTAAAGACAGAAATCTTGCCAAATGAAAGTAAACTATATGTACCATTAAACCAGGCTGCTGGGGGTTCACAAGGATTCAGGAGAATCTCTAGCTAAGAATTTGTGCAATTTGGAGAACTCCCAAATCCCACTCTTGGATGGCTCTGCCCACCGCACCCCGACCATCCCAGGAGTCCCCATGCAGCCTGTTTTGGATGTAGGGAAGTGCAGGACCCAAATGGAGGCTCGGGAAGGGTTAAAACGGGCCTACCAGAAGTTCGGAAAGGGCCTCTGGAGCCCGGGGAGGCTGTTTTCTCCCTCATGGAGGCTCAAGGAAAGCCTTCAAAGCCCAGGGAAGGCAAAAACACCCCTGCCCCATGCTATGGTGCAGGAGGCTGACTAAGCCACACCCATCATGGCCATGCCAGCAACCAGGCAGAGGACCCCTTGCTAAAATTTTTGAAGCCTGCCTTTGCATTAAACATATATACTCTGAGAACTCCTAGGCAGGACCTGTTTTAATTCTTTTCCTCCCAAACTATCTAAATGTCACTGTTTTTTTTGCTCCTCCGGAATGCTTTCCCTCCATCCTGGAACTCCAGACTACATTCCACCACGGTCATTGATATGCATAGGGTAATGTTTACTAAACATCGATTTAATGAACAAACCATTCAGTGTGTTAGAGAATCTATCTGTTATGTTTGAAGTCCACAAGACTGAAGCCTTTTAAACCAAAGGGTTACTACAGTGAACATTAGAATGTTCACTTCATAGACTGGCTGCTCAAAACTATTGCAGCTCAGAAGTTGACCTATGGATATGTGATTTACTTAGCCTAACAGAATATGTTTAAAATTCAATTTAAAAATAAGATTAATAATGTAAAAACAGTGGAGGAATAATGAAGTGTTGATGGGAATGAATGTTTAAACTTTTGCTTCCCACATTTTAAAGTCCATCTTTACCTAACCAATGATCAACCTTTGCATTACATAAGGACTCAATGGATTGTTTGGTTATTTAATTCAACATTGGTATTCCACTGAGACCACAGAGATTCATGTAGTTTAATGAGTTACTGAAAGTCCGAGTTACTTTATGAATTTCTAACTAACACCCAAACATTGGTACTTGAAATCACGTTCAGTTCTGCTTTAAAAAAAAATCAAGTTCATTCCATTCCAGCTTTTTAGCAGGTCTCCCCTTCGCACACAACACTGCTTTTGTTTTCCACAGCCTATAATTGATCTTAGATGCATGAACTCAGTGGGGTTTGAAAAGCTTATATTTTGGAACAGATATATATTATGGCTTGGTATTTTTCTTGGAATTTTCACCTTTGGTCGAATATCTGTGTAACAAAGATGGGTTCCTCCCAGTACGGTACATTACGGTACGCCATGCCACGCTCTGAAGAGGTAGTGAAAATCTGGTGTACCGGGCTGGAACAGTAGTAATGGTGGCCTGGCCACGCCCCTGAACTTTCATCAGAAGCTCTTTTTTTAAAGCCCTTTTTCCCTGCCGGTTCAGGTAAAAGGGGCTTTAATTTTTTTATTTTTTTCCTGGCAAAGGTTATGGCTCACCAAATTTGTCAGGCTCAGTTCCTCGCCTGTTCTCATTGTTGTGAATCTATTGAATAGCATCTGGTTTATTGTACCTGAGAAAACCTCCCCCAACTCAATTTAACATTTACACTAAAATTACATCTTCAATGCATTTTGCCCTATTTTTTCTAACATACCTCTCGTTGTGCAATGTACTTTGGTAACTAATATTCATGAATACATGTTTTTCTTAGTACATATCAGAATCATTTAAATTCCAAAATGTAAAAGTATGTTCATAATCAAATGAAATACTAAGTAAAATTCCCCACTCCTTTCTAGCAATAGCAATTGTAGTAGCACTTAGACTTATATATTACCGCATTTTACAGCCACTCTGAATGGTTTAGAAATATCAGTATATCCTTCCCAATAATCAGGATCCTCATTTTCCTGACCCTGAAAGATGAAAGGCTGAGTCAGCCTTGAGCTGGTCAGGATCAAACTGCTGTCTATGGGCAGAGTTAGCCTGCAATGTTGCATTCTAGTCACTGCACCACCATAGCTTTCTAGTACATTTTTTTAAAATAATGGATTGCCTGGAAATCAAACTTTTTCCTTCCTAATTTCAAACGGCTTCTCCAAGTTCTTTGCTTTGACTTTTTTTTCCTCTTTCTAATAACCAAAATAGCATCACAGTCACAGATGGTAAGCACAATGTCATGGTTTTTGTGTGTCAACTCACAGACTTTAACTCCCTCACCTCTACAGACATTGCTGAAGCAATTCACTTAGACTTTATTACTCATACTTGTGCCTGTCCCCAAGAAATCAATGATAGAAATACTGGTGAATGTCCCTTTGCTGTTGAGCAAAGATGTTTGGCAACCAAAATTGAGTTCAGAAGCTCAAGTTCTCTTCAGAAGGCATTGGCTGAATGTTCAACATAAAGTAATGGCAAATCTGTTCTTTGTTGATTACCTCTCCTTTTTAATACCATTTATCAACAAACAGTGAGTGCCTATCTATGCTGAAAGTCAATAACTTCCTAAAGTTAATGAGAATTTGGTCTCCAGTTAAAATGTCAAGCCCACCGGGGATTGACAATAAAATGTGCACGTTGGGGTTTTCACATCTGTTTGCTTCCGCTCTACTTACTAAAGCGTGTACATATGAAATCTATTCTGAATAAATATTCTATTAAACAGTTTGCCTAATAGTAAAATATAGTGGGAGGGAGGAGGAGAAAAACTAACTTTCAGAAAGCAGTATAAAACTATCTCAATAATAGCCGCAAAGCAGCAGATGTTATTTGTTGAAGCTACTTTTTTCTGAACCACTCAGAATGTATCATTCTGATAATGGGAGGTCAACTTGCTACAGAACTTATGAACACTTCTAGTTTTTCTACTTTTATTGATGATCCTTTAGACAAATCAAAGCTGGAGAAAAGATAGGAGGCAACTATGACCCTCAGAATTCAAGGGGTTGTAAAACGGATTACGATGGATAGATGGAACGAATTTGGACTTCTCCGGTCTTAGCTCAATCCTTTAAATACTTTATCATTGTCAGATACAATAACCATCACGTGAAAGAAAAAATTGAATTGTATCAGCTACTGTGCTGTACACCACAATTCATGAGTTGATATGGTTAACTTAAAGCAGGGAATCTTGCATACAATTCTAAATTCTCAGCTGATTTAGAAACCCACAGAAGAAACTACATACAGACCCCAAGCATTCTGCTTTAAGCTTTCATCCCCAACCAATGATAGACACAAGACCATGGCAATGAAATCAATCAAGAGGATATAGTCATCAAACAGAGCCTGATTCTCCTCTCTTATTTTAACTATGTGTGTGGGGGGGATGTTAGTTAATTTGTGCTATTGTCATGGAGGAATCCAGGAGGGATAAAGATAATAACATCACTGAGGAGGCAGGGGTGAAATTCAGCAGGTTCTGACAGGTTCTGGAGAACTGGTAGCAGAAATTTTGAGTAGTTCAGAAAACTGGCAAATACCACCTCTGGCTAGTCCCAGAGTGAGGTGGGAATGGAGATTTTGCAATATTCCTCCAGGAGTGGGAATTTTGCAGTATCCTTCCCCTGCCACACCTACAAAGCCACACCCACAGAACCGGTAGCGAAAAAATTGAATTTCACCACTGTGTGGAGGAGAAAAGATAAAAATGAGAACATTTCCATTGGAAGATATATATATTTTAAATTGTCTATTGCTAACTTAACCTTTTAAAAACTGTCTCAGTTCTTGAAGTTAAAATCAAGGCAATTTAAAGTGTGCTTCTCATCTAGATGCTTTAGTTTCTATGGAAATTGTTTTTCACAAAGACAAATTGAGGACTATTTATAGAAATATTGAAAGCTGATGTAAGGGTGAAATTGACATATGTAAAAAGGACAGTTGTCAGAAAGATGATGCTGACATTTACTTTTACCCTGGAATAAATCAACATCACACTTCAAAGAAACAGGAAGCTGACAATGTGTGGCAGGTTAATAACAGACACATAACTCAAGGTAAGATCCTTCATTACATCACATCAAGGCTGCATATAAAATATGAGCAAATTTGCAGGTCTTAAATTTTATTTTTTTCTTTTGTTTTGAAGCGTTTATTTTAGGAAATAGTGCGATCAATGCATTACGTATGATGGCAATATCTATGTGCTAATAAATCACCCAAATACAACAAAGCACAATAGCGAGGCAGCATTTCACAAAGTTTAGGAAGTAACAAGCAGAAATCTTCTGTACAAAATTTCATCTCAGAAGCTATTCAGTATGCAATGTTATTGTCAACTAAAAGAAACTCTCACAAAGGCAGCAAAGTCTTTAGCGGATTTGTTTGGCACATAGAAAGTAGATGATGCACTCTGAACAAAGTTTGGAGTAAACCTACTTTTGTAGGAATTACACTCTGGAAGCGTGATATACAGCAGCCCTAATGCCCAGTGATGAGATTCAAAAATTATTTTCTACTGGTTCTGTGAGTGTGGCTTGGTGGGCATGGCATGGCTTGGTGGGCGTGACAGGGGAAGGCTACTGTAAAATCTCCATTCCCTCCCCATTCCACGGGAAGGATACTGCAAAATCCCCATTCTTTCCCGATCAGATGGGACTCAGGAGGCAAGTAATAGATGTGGGCGGGACCAGTCAGAGGTGATATTTACCAGTCGCTGAACTACTCAAAATTTCCACTACCAGTTCTCCAGAACTGGTCAGAACCTGCTGGATACCACCTCTGTTATTGTCCCATCCTCACTCCCAGCCTTAGCTTCCAGGTTCATAGGCAATCATATTTTGGGATTAAGATTAAAAATGCCAAATATTCTTGCCAAGGTTGGATTAAAAAGGGGGTTACAACTCCTCCTATTGTTCTGTCCCCCCTTCACGGCTCGTAACAAATGCAAGCAGACAAACTTAAAAGGAAGTCTTTCTTTATCAGTTCTCAGTTCAAACTGGCTTCGAACCCAAAAATAACAGAAATACAAGTCTCCGACAAGAATGCAAAACAAAACTCTTACAAGCAATGCACTCCTTCCAAAATCTCCACGAATCAGGGTTACAGGAAACACCAAAACACTTATCCAAGTGTATTAAGCAATGTTGTACGCACGAAGGAACGTATGAAGGAATGTATGTTGACTCCTGCGACTAGGGCATGGCACCATTCATCCTTTTATCTCCAAACCTGCCTCTAATCAAGCCCCAGCTGCATACTGAATCTTGTATCCCAAAAAGACTCACAGCAGACATCTGCTGAGTCACAACACCTATAGATACTGAAAACAAATTCTAGTGAAATGCAAGGGATCTGCTTTTTAGTTGGCATGATTATGTTAAGCTTGCATATTCAGACTTTATTTCTTTTTTATTTTGGAGATTTCTCTCTTCCTTTTTTTAGAAGAATGAAGTTATAATAAAAATATATATGAAAAAAGACTTCCCTCCCTATGTTACTCAATTCTGTAGTTGGCTTGACATAGAAGTTCCCCAAGTTTATAGTTTGGGCCTTCCATGGGTGCAGAATCAGAGACAGTTCAGGGATTCATGGCCATCACAGTAACCAAGAATCTTGCCCATATATTAAGGCTGAGCTCTCACTGGAGGCTACACATTAGACTCCACTTTTGCCTCACAGGATTATGTTTTAGCAGCAAGGCCAGTAACTTTGATGCTTCAATGCAAAGTATCTTGAGGAAAGTGAATAGTGAATTCTCTACTGGTGAGAACAAGAATCATGAACATCTCTTCTTAAGGATGTCTGTCTCTGTCCTCTCTCTGTCTCTGTTTCTGTTGGTATGTATGTATGTCTCTCTCTGTCTGTCTGTCTGTCTCTCTGTCTGTGTCTGTGTCTGTGTCTCTGTCTCTCTGTCTCTCTCTCTCTCTGTCTCTCTGTCTCTGTCTCTCTGTCTCTGTCTGTCTCTGTCTGTCTCTGTCTCTGTCTCTGTCTCTCTCTGTCTCTGTCTCTCTCTGTCTCTCTGTCTCTCTGTCTCTCTGTCTCTCTGTCTCTCTGTCTGTCTGTCTCTCTCTCTCTCTCTCTCTCTCTCTCTATCTGTGTACCTTCAGCAGATATAAGTAGCTAATAGAATCTGAGAAGAATTTGGTCCCTGAGTCTATCAAGAATAGCATAGTTGTGTATGTGCATCATTTGTCTGGCAGGATGCAGAACCAAGCTGTGTTTGTGTATATTGAGAACAGAGGCCGTTGCTTGACGTTTGGCACTGAACCTGGCCAGATGCAAAGCAACACAACATGAGACCAACAGAGGAGCCTGGAATAGCCAGTAACTCAAACGCCACTTGCTGGTTGGTATGAGCTAGTTTTCTCCCTGTGGGGCACCAAGGATAAGCACACACAAGCATTGAACAGAATGAACTAGCAATGTAGCCTGCCAGGACTGCACTGGGCCTAGCAGTTGTGGATTTCTTTGACATTGTATTCCATACACTAAATAAATAAATGTGTGGCAGGACTTGTACTTGAAGAAGAAAAAAAATGAAGTCGTAACCAACAACAATGGTTAATGAAATATGTTCATGCCACAGATAATAGGATTTGAAGAAGAGTCCCTGTCTCTGATTATTTTTAAGACTTGTTTTGCTTATCTGTTATATAAAATGATCTAACCACCCTCTCCCTCTGTCTTCCATCAACGCATCACACCATTCCTATAGGAAATATTTATACACAGTTCCTTGGCTGTCTTAGTAGTCAGGAAAGATGAAATCTACCTAGCCTATTGATTCCTAAATCAAATATTTTCCTCTCCTTGACAAAAGCAATCACCAGATGTACATAAGTATATCCCTTATTGACAAATGGAGGTTGGAGCTGTCCCATTTCTGTTTTTAAATAGAAATAGACTGAGAATCAGATGTTCATCTTGGACAAAGTAAAAATTGATTTAAGTTGTCCCAATTCAACTCAGGTTTTGCCCAGCCATATGAGAACATCTTCTCAAACCTGGCTGTCATCAGAAACATATAATAGTTTAGTACTAAATGTACTAAAATTATTAGGAAACAGCAAGATTCTAGACTAAAATGGGGAGTCAGAAAATTATCCTGGAAGAAGGAATTGGTATGGCTAGAGTCCTCTGAATGATGATACATTGGTGCTAATGTAATTGACCAACCAGCTTGTTGCCTGAGCCTTGACAGAATAACAGAGTTGGGAGGGACCTTGGAGGTCTTCTAGTCCAACCCCATGCTCAAGCAGAAGATCCTATACCAGTGATGTCTAACCTTTTTGTCATCATGTGCTGAAAGGGCTCATGCATACGCACGATAATGGAATGCAAAATAATGCAAGTGCTCATGCACCGGCACCCATAATGCAATGTGCTCCCTGTGCTCCCCCAATCCATGGTTGTGCAGTTGACCTCCTGTGCTCCCCCCACCCCCCACACATGCGCACCACACACACTGTGCCTCCTTTGAGGCTTAGTAGGCCTCCCTGAAGCCTCCTGGGACAAAAAAACGAGCCATGGGGGGGCTGCTTCCCCGTGCTACCCCCTCCTCTATCCCCCACACTACCCCCGTGCTACCCCCACCCCCACACATGAGTATGTGTCTCCCGCATGTGCCCTGCGCCCCCCCAATTCATGTGTGGCAGAGACCAAAAATCAGCTTGCTGGAGGGAGGCATACACACATGCATGGTGCAACTGAGCTGGAGTGATGGCTCGCGTTCCCGCAGAGAGGGCTCTACGTGCCACCTGTGGCATGCGTGCCATAGGTTTGCCATCACAGCCAGACAAATGGTTATCCAGTCCAATCTCTTCAAAACTTCTAGTGATGGCACACCCACAACTTCAGTAGGCAAGCCATTGTACTGATTAGTTGCTCTCACTCAGGACATTTTTCCTTGTTTCTAGGTTGGTTAGGATTTGGGTTAGATTTTTAGATATTGGAAGACTGCTATCATGTCACCTCTTCTTTTCTTTAGACATACCCAATTCCTCCAAGCATTCTTCATATGTTTTAGCCTCCAGTCATTGGCTGAGACAGAGTGAACGACCCAAAGTCACCCAGCCGCATTTCATGCCTCGGGCGAGACAACACCTAGTTGTCCAAATAAAATGTCCAACTTTCACTTCCAGGATCAAAAATATATTGTGTATATTAGCATCCATGAACACTATGCTTTTTTTAAAAAAAAAATCTTTAATTTTATTTTTTTCTGGAATTAAACATGGAAGTAGCCTCATGTATATGTAAGAACCCCTCTCATATTACTATTATTTGACAACTTGGTCAAAATATTCTAGCTGATTTGCTTGCTTGAATTCACCCCTATTTTTCTCTTACACAAATTAATTGCTTGGTAATTTTTCTATGTTTTTTAAATATCTTGAGTGGTGAAATCCAGCTAAACCTTTTTTAAATCATTACTTTTTTTTTTCTTTTAAAGACAAATGCAATATTTTTTTTTCTTGGAACTCTGCCAGTTCTGCATACAACTTTGAATATAGTAACGAAGTGGTTTGATACCTACATTTCCTACAATATAAATTCTGAATATTAATGTATACTGCTGCATTAAATATGCAAATAGCTCTGGTGCAAAGGGAAAAAAATAAAGAAAAAATTCTGACTTTTATTTCTCATAAAGCGTACTATTTCTTTGCATATAATTCCTTGGTGTACTTCTTAAAAAAAACATGAAAATTGATGACATATTGCTAACATGCTCCTTTTGCCACTCTCTGCTAAAGTTTTATCATATGCCAGGAAAAGACGAGAACATACTAAATTCACACCAAAACAGTTTGACAGATGTCCTGAGAAATTAGAATTTTCAGAAGAAACCATCCCACTAGGTGAATCACCCAAATCTCACAATACATGCACAGCTGCTTCTCCTGTGATCTAAAGACTGACACTCCTACAAAATGTCATTTGCTTTTGGCACCAGATGGGTCATTATAAGTGTCAGCCTACTACAGTAGGTAGACTAGACAGAAAACATGACTAGATGAACTAATTTCACTTTATTGTAACGGTACCTTAACAGAATCTTGTAAGTCTGAAAGTAGAATTCTCCCATCATTTTTACAGATAGGTAACTTAGCGAAGGCCTTTCCTAAGCCCCTTGTTCTGCAAGAGTGTGTGTGTATGTGTGTGCTCCTTCTTGTCTGACCATCCTAGGCAGCATCTCATTTCCTGAAGTGATTCCCACACATCGTTACAAGTAGGCGGCAAAGCTGATATATATTCTACAGCACATTCTGCAGCTGAAGAATGTGCTATAAAATGAATATGTGGAGCCATGAACTATATTGGCCCAACTTCACCAATTGATAAATGGTGCTCGAGGATAGAGATATTAATAAAGGAGAGTATTTGTTGCTCAGGGTTGAAATGAGGGGTCATTGGTACTCCCTGGACTTGGTTATTGTTGGGGCTTTCTTTGTTCTTTCTGTTACTCTCTGGGCTTGGTTATTGTTGTTTTTTTGGTTTTTGGAGGTCTTTTCCTTACCCAAACTAGGTAACATCATCGATGCAAGAAATCAAGCAAGCTCAGAGATCACCAAGGAACCCTCATGATAGAGATATAATTAGGATGGAGAAGACATAAATGCCAGAATATTTTTGTTGGTTGAGTTCACTGGGATACATAAGAGGTAAGATGGATGGATGAATAGATGTTGGATGTAAAGAAACATTGGGGGAATTGAGATAGAAACATTGCAAGATACTGTAAAGCTAAAAGTTCCCCTCACTCATATGTGCTAGTCATTCCCAAATCTAGGGGGCGGTGTTTATCTCCATTTCAAAGCCGAAAAGTTGAAGACGTTTCCATGGTTATGTGGCCAGCATGACTAAATGCTAAGGGCGCATGGAACGCTGTTACCTTCCCACCAAAGGTGGTTCCTATTTTTCTACTTGCATTTTTACCAGCTTTCAAACTGCTAGGTTGGCAGAAGCTGGGACAAATAACAGGAGCTCACTCTGTTATGTGGTGCTAGGGATTCGAACCACCAAACTGCCGATCTTTCTGATCGACAAGCTCAGCGCCTTAGCTCCTGAGCCACTGCGTCCCCACAAGACACTGTATTTTAAATTAAACTAATGTAATAATGTTACTATCCATACTAATGTTACTAACTTGGTTTAACTCTTTGCAAATCATTCCCACCTATTGTGATTCTCTATAGAACTGCATCATTATATTGTTAATTATAAAAATAATATACTAGTTTAATACAATCTGCATAGTACTCAGTTAATTTCTTGTTCCAACTGAAGAATCTGCTGAATATTCAAGATGCTGGTGTTTGTGCATGTACATATGTATATACTGTACATATTCAAACTTCTCATCAATTAGATTAGCCCCATGAAGCTTCATTAGTGTCCTATGAAATAGACTGTGGGTTGAAGTTCTTGGAATCGGATATCGGGAAATGTAATTTGACCCAGAAATGTAAATAAAAGAGTGTAATCAACTGCTAATGAATGTCTCCGTACAACTGGCAATACAGAAGAACATGGGTTATGGTTTCTATGTACCAATATCACAGGGACAATATTGGGTTTCTTATGAGGCTTTCCTTTATGCCCCTTACAAGAACTTTAAATAATTCTAAGGATAAACCTCTCCTAATGTTGGGAATGTTGGGACCTGTGATATGATATAAGTATGAGGTTGGTTTACATACTAAACTTTGATTATTTGCAGTAATATTATGAGAGAAAACAGCAGTTTCTGTTTGATCTTTTATATATAAGTTCCTTTGCTTAGTATTGAGCAGTGGCACAGGGGTTAGAATGCAGTATTGCAGACTAACTCACTGCTCACTGCCAGGAGTTTGATTCTGACCAGCTCAAGGTTGACTCAGCCTTCCAAGGTCAGTAAAATGAGGATCCAGATTGTTGGGGGCAATATGCTGACTCTGTAAACCAGTTAGAGAGGGCTATAAAGCACTATGAAATGGTATATAAGTCTGAGTGCTATTGTTATTGCTATTGATCTAACTTGACTCTAAGATGGCATCATGGAAAAAACTATAGAGTATCAGTTTCTTTTGGATTGCTATTTCCCAGAAAATGTGTAGGTATCTGCCAACATTAGATGGGTCAGCCCACTAGGGGAGCAGTGTGGTTTCAATCTAAGTTAAGATATTTATCCAAAGATTAGATTCAAATTTATCAATTCTTGCTTCTCATCCAAGTGCTAAATTTGGAATACCTAGACCAGGGATTCCCAGACTGCTTGCCTACACATCCAGGGGGAGTGAAATGGAATTTCAGGGGATGCAACAAATTGTGGCTTGTGTCCCTGGCAAGAGTGAATTTCAGAGACGTGAGAAACAGTGACTTTTGTCCCTTAGTGACAAATCATGATTCACATTCCTTTTGTAAGGGGTGCAAACATTTTGTAGGGGTGTAAACAGTGGTGGGTTTCAAAAATTGTTCGAACCTACTCTATGGGTGTGGCCTCCTTTGTGGGAGTGGCTTGCCACCCATGTGACTGGATGGGAGTGGCTTGCCGCCCATGTGACCGGATATGAAGATGCCGACGACACTTGTCAGACACACAGCACTGGCATGCATAAGAATATGATGTAAACTTGTTTTTTAAAAGGCAGCTTTGGTTTGCGTTAAAACAACTTCAACACATGCAATGTTCTGATCGCACCACAAATGCAGTAGTCATCCTTACCTTTTACAGAGGCACTGAGTTTTATAAATATGAGCATGATAGTGTAGAATAATCATATCCAAGGACCAGTGGTGGGTTTCAAAAAAAATTGGAAGCTCTTCTGTAGGTGTGGCCTGCTTTCCGGGTCCACTGGTGGAACCTCTTCTAACCGGTTCGGTAGATTTGACGAACCTATTCTACCGAATAGGTGCGAAGTGGTAGGAACCTATTCTGGGTCTAAAGCATAGAAAAGGTGGGGAACCCTGACCTAGAGTAAAGTCTGGATGACCCAAATTAATACCCTGGTTGACAGCCAGAATTTGCAGGCTTAAGTTTGTCTCCACTATTCTTTCATGTCATTGGGAATATCTCAAGTAGGAAAATAGCAATTTACAAACAGAAAGAATTTGTTGAATTTTTACTATTCTTCAAATCTGGTCTCAGTGCTATCTCTCCATATTAGCGGCTGTACTCAAGATGTAGAATGTTATTTACTATTTTGTTTACACATCCCTTTTGTGGCAGCATTGATATAGCACATGTTATTAATAAAAAACAAGATTTGGTTTGGAAAAAACACATTTTTAGGTGTCTATTCAGTCTCTCACAGAGAAGATTTTGTTTTTTTATCACCTTCTGTCTGGACAAGCTGAGTTCAGATTTCATTTCTCTCTTTTTTTTTTTTTTGCAGATTTTTATTATTATTTTTTCCCTTCTACAACACCTTACAATCATTACATCAACATTGTTATGTCATCATACCTGTACATGTATATAATATTTCGCTTCTATATTTACACACCTTTATACACAGTTCTATATATATATTTATATATAGTTTTTTGGCTTAATTAATTTTATTCTTGTTTTGCAGCCATTTCTACCAATTGTTCCAAATTTCATAATATTCCGACTCTTCTTTATCTTTTAATTTAAGTGTTAATTTGTCCATCTCTGCACAATCCAAAGTTTTTTTTAATCACTAAAAAAAATATTTTGTATTATTTTCTTTCCAGCATTGGGCAAATGCTATTCTAGCTGTAGTTAGCAGATGTATTAATATGTACTTAATTTTCATTCATTCAGATTTCATTTCTCTTAAGCATGATAAAAATTTATGAGAGCAAAAAAATTTTAAAAAATGAATTTGTATTTGGCTGCTGAGAGTTATCGTTCCATTTTAACTATGTTAATTCCTCAATGGCACCCTGCCTGACTCTGGGTATAGGTATTATTGATGAAAAGGAAGGTATCGAGACAGAATAGTTTGGTTTCCAGTGTGTGGAACTGTGACTTTCATTGATCTTCAGTGTGTATTCCCCCATTTCTAATCTAATGATTGGTATTTAGATCAGTTTTTTAAAAACAAAGAAGCTTTTTGTATTTTTGTACAAATTTTGTATATTTCACTTACAACAGTTCATTTAGTGACTTATGACCATTTTTCACACTTACAACCGTTGTAGCATCCCCACAGTCATGAGAGGCCAGGCAAGGTGAAGTGCCCCACGACATGAGTGATGTTGAGTTGGTCACACCCAGCCCGTCACATGACCACCCAGCCACGCCTACCCAGCTAATCATTAGGGCAGAGAACCGGTTGTTAAATTATGTGAATATAGATGTTGAATTGCTAGGGGAAGCCTACCCACAAGAAAAGAACAGAAACAACAGATTGTTTCCAGTTCCTTATTCATGCAAGGACGAGCACAATGAAAACAATACTTTGCAATCTCTAGTAGAAAGTAACAGTTCTCTTTATCTGTTTCTTAATCAATGGGATAATGGGATTTTACTTAGGGCTCCAGAAAGATGTTCTGCAGTAAATTTGAGTATCACTCTGAAAATCCTAATTTAATTAAATTTGTCTTAGAGTTGAGCTTAGCTTCACAATTTTTCATGTGAAAATGGTGTTGGATTACTGTGGTTTTCTCTTGGTTATAATGTATGAATTAATGCATTAATTGAATTTTAGAAATTTGCCACATAAATTAAATATGATAAATGTACTACTCTACCATAAATATGAAGTGTACACATGGCTCTTAATACATCAATTGATGTCTTTCAAGACCCTTTACAACTTTTGATTAATTTGTCTTTTGATTAATACAGACTGATTATTTCAGTGGAAGCCCTTAGAAGTTCCAGAGTCTACAAAATAAGCTGTTTATAAAATACTTTTGTAAAAGTTACCATACTGATAATCTCAATTTCATGTATCTCATTTAAAAGCGTTATAGGCATATAACCACAAAAGAACAAATTTGTTAAAGCCAAAAGAAAGATGCATGGAGAGAAATAAGTGGAGCTTTACTTGAAAATCTTTTACAGATAGTCCTTGAGTTATGAATATTCATTCCAGCTGATGTACAAAGTTATAGAGGTCCTGAATGAGTGGTATTTATGCCCACTTGCTGAAGTCATGGTCATTGCAGCACCCCCATAATCATGTCATCAAAATTTGGATGCTTGGCGGGCCACCTGCTCTTATTATAGCCTCAGGGCTGCTTCAATTTCCTCTGCCTCTGTCCCTCTCCCATCTTTGTCCTTTTGGCTGCCCTGCGCTCCTTTGGAATGGAACTTGAACTGAAGTAGAGGCCGAGTCTTCAGTAATCCAGACAGCTGCGCCTCTACTTCAGCCTCAGGACCACTGCTGCCAAGGATGGTTGTCTCACACCCTTCACTGTGGCCATCTACCCCGGTGCCACAGTGCAAAGCCTCTCCTACCCTACATTAGACAGGCCGTATCATGCCCAACTGACATTAGTCATCTTCCTTCTGCTGCTTATGAGGAGCACCTGGCCTGGCCCTATGCAAGACAGCTGCTGGCCCTGCCAGGCCCTTTTGATGAGGCCACTTGCCCCATTTTCACAATCCTTCAGAAAGCCGTTGGAAAACATCTGAGGCCTTCCAAAGAATAATGTTTTTATTTTAGATAAGACCTATTTTGACAAGAGACACACCACTTAAACAGTGGCAACAGGACACATATAAATTTATATAATGAGGTGGGGGTGGGGGGCATCAGTTAAATGTAAAGCATTACAAGATGCAAAGGAAAGAATATGATTGGAATAACCAGATTTGAAATTGCATTTTACTGCTTCTTGTTTTGTCTGGTGGAAGAATGGATGTTGCTGAGAAACAAGAGATTATTACAATAAGAAGGGGCTGAGCTGAGATTTGGATGGCATGGATATTTATGTGTTCTGACACCCACCTAGCCCGTTCAAAAACTACAGCCACACAGAACTTCAAAGGAAATATTTTTATCAGTCCCGGCTTTTGCTGGCTGCGAGCCCAAAATAAACATAGATAAAAACTCTGGCAAAAAGTTAAACAGCAAATGCAAAAACAAACTCTTACAGCAAACCAGGTTTATATAAAGCAAATCACTTATCCAAGTGCTTCTTCTTGAGGATTGCAAACAAACAGAGACTTGATTAGAACAGGCACGGAACGGAATGGAACGAATGAACGAACGTTGACTTCTGCAACTAGGGTGTGGCACTATCAGTCTTTTATCCACAGCAATAGCAATAGCAGTTAGACTTATATACCGCTTCATAGGGCTTTCAGCCCTCTCTTGAACAGAACTTTTTTATTTTTTTCTTTAAAAAAAAAACACAAATATGTCATCATTTGTCAATCATTAAGACATTGAAGTACAATTTTTTTTGTTGTGTGTACCCCTCCCTCCCTCCACCCCCCCACCCCCCCTCCTCCTTCCCCCCCGACTTCCCAGAACCCATACACGGTATGGATTTTTAACTAACACAGTCTAAAATCTATTGAGAAAAAAGAAATAAAGAAATTAATGACATTCTAGATTGACCTTAGCTTCTTCTTACTGAACTGACTTTTAACAGTTTAAATCATTTCTGATCTTAAGCATAGGCTAACTGGAATTTCTTAGTCCCGTATTTATTTTGTATATAGTCAATCCATTTTTTCCAGTCTCGTTTATATATCTCATTTGAATGATCTTTGAGATATGCCGATATTTTAGCCATTTCAGCTAAGTTTGTTACTTTCAATGTCCATTCTTGGATTGTAGGCAAGTCTTCCTTCTTCCAATATTGCGCCTCCAACAGTCTTGCTGCAGTTATCAGGTGCAGAATCAAATTGGTCTCTACCACTGTAAAGTCAGTACATATACCTAGTAAAAATAACTGAGGACTAAACTTTATCCTTCTTTTAAAAACATTTTGCATGACCCACCATATTTTTATCCAAAATGCCTTAACCTTTTGGCAGGTCCACCATATATGATAATATGTAGCGTCGAGAGAACCACACCTCCAACATTTAGGCTGTACGTTCGGGTACATAGAAGCCAGCTTTTTAGGATCTAAATGCCATCTATAGAACATCTTGTAAAAATTTTCTCTCAGATTTTGAGCTTGTGTAAATTTCACATTTCTTACCCAGATTCTTTCCCATGTATCCAACATTATTGGTTCCTCAATATTTTGAGCCCATTTTATCATACAATCTTTAACTAATTCTGTTTCCGAATCCATCTGTATTAATACATTATATATCCTCTTTATATGCATTAAGCTTTGATCTCTTATTTGTTTAAACAGATTATCCTCAACTTGAATAAAACCAATTTTTTGATCTATTTTCCACCTAGCCTGTAATTGCCCATACTGGAACCATGTTTGAACTACCTTCTCCTCTTTTAATACCTCTAAAGATTTTAATTGTAATACCCCCCTTTCCGAGGTAAGAAGCTGTCTGTAAGTAATTCTGTCCTGTTTTTGTGCTGTATTCATATTTTCAATTGCGTGTCTAGGAATTGCCCACATGGGTATCTTGTCATTTAATTTATATTGGTATTTCTTCCAAACCCGCAATAAAGCATTTCTTAAAATATGACTTTTAAAATTCTTATCCAATTTTTTGTTGAATAACAGATAAGCATGCCAACCAAATACCAGATCGTGTCCCTCAATATTCAATATTCTATCATTGGTTAAATGAATCCAATCACTAATTACAGATAATGCCACTGCATCATAATATAGTTTTAAATTAGGTAGTTTCAATCCTCCTCTCTCACGTACATCTTGCATTATTTTCATCTTTACCCTCGGCTTCTTTCCTGCCCACACAAATTTGTTGATACCCTTCTGCCATTCTAAAAGGTTCGCATCTTTTTTGAGTATAGGTAACATTTGGAAAAGAAATAAAAATTTTGGTAAAATGTTCATTTTCACTGCCGCTATCCTACCCAGCAAAGATAAGTGCAATTTCTCCCATTTTTTCATCTCTGTCTGTATGCTATGCCAAAGTGGTTCATAATTATGCTTATATAATTTCCCATTTGAAGTTAAAATGTTAACTCCAAGATATTTGACTTTTTTAACTACCTCACATCCTAGCATCACTCCTAATTCTTCCTTTTGTTTAATATTCATATTTATAGCTAATATTTTGGTTTTTCCTAAGTTTATTTTAAAGCCCGACACTTGACCATATTGATTAATCGTATTCATTAAAACCATACTGGATTCCTGCGGTTGTTCCAATATTATGACCAAATCATCCGCAAAAGCGCGGACTCTATATTCTTGCTGCCTAATCTTGATCCCTTTTAAACCATCCAAGCCCCGTATTTTATTCAACAATACTTCCAAAGTTATAATAAACAATAATGGGGACAAAGGACAGCCCTGTCTTGTACCTTTTCCAATTTGAAAAGAGTCTGTTAGACTTCCATTGACTATGATTTGTGCTGTTTGCTGTTGGTATATTGCTTTAATTGACTGTAAAAAATTATCTCCTATCTGCATTTTTTGCAGTATCTTCAACAGAAATTGCCAGTTAACTCGATCAAAGGCCTTTTCAGCATCCAAAAATATGAACGCAGCAGGGATCTGGTTGTTCTTTCCCAAATATTCTAATGCATTAATAATTAATCTAACATTACTTTTCCTCTGTCTCCCTTGTATAAAACCTGTTTGGTCCGTATGTATCAATTGTTGAGTGACCAACATTAACCTATTTGCTAATATTTTAGTAAAAATTTTATAATCTACATTCAGTAATGAAATAGGTCTATAATTTTTGGGTTGAGTAGTATCTTGATCTTCTTTGGGTATCAAAGATATAAACGCTGTCTTCCAAGATGGAGGGACTTTACCTTCCGTTTGAATCATATTAAATAATTCTCTAAGAGGTTCTACCATTTCTAACTGTAAGTTTTTATAATAAACCGCTGTCAAGCCATCTGTACCTGGTGCTTTCCCTGACTTTAATTGCTTAATTACCTGCAGGATTTCCCCCGAGGTTATTGGTTGATTCAATTTTTGCCTGTGTTCTTCTCTAACTGAAGGTATTTTCTCTTTGTCTAAATATTTGTCTATGTCTAAACCATTAATTTTATCCCCTTTATACAGTTCTGTAAAAAATTCCCAGAAAGCCTTTTGAATCTCTTCCTGTTGAAACACCTCCTTCCCTCTGTAAATCAGTTTAGATATATTTCGAGTTTTCCTTTTTTTCCTAATCTGATAAGCTAACCATCTGCCAGGTTTGTTTGCATTACAAAAAGTATTGTGTTTTGCATATAATAAATTAGTAGCTACCTGGTCAGAGATCAACATGTCAAATTGAGATTTTAATATGTTAATAGCTTCCTTAACCTTTGTATCGTCTGGGTTCATTGTTAACTCCAGCTCTTTTCTCTTAATTTCCTCTTCCAGTTCTGTTCGTTTTAACCCTTGCTTATTTCTGTGTGTTTTATTTATATTCATCAAAACTCCTCTCATATACGCTTTGCTTGCGTCCCATACAAATTCCATAGATGTACCCTTATTCCTATTCAAAACAAAATATTCAGATAGTAATTTTTTACAATCATTAATATACTTTTCATATCTAAATAAGTTTTCATTCAATCTCCAAGACCTTCTTGCCTGCACTACCCTTCCCAACTCCATCCAAACTGGGTTATGGTCCGAAAGGACCCTAGCTGCAATCTTTGTTTTCTTGACCCTAGAAAGCAAATCATTAGTGGTTAGAATAAAATCAATCCTTGAGAGGGATTGATGCCTGTCCGAGAAGAAAGTGAAGTCATATTCCTCTGCATTTCTTTCTTGCCAAATATCTCTCAATTCAAAATCATCCATAATGTCAAAGAAAGATTTGGGTAACTTTGCTCGCATCTTGGTATTTAGGCGGGAAATCTTCTTATCTCTCTTAGTGTCTATCACTCCATTCCAGTCACCCAATAGTATACAGGAACTATAGTCCCACTGTACTAATTTAGCATGAAGATTTCTATAGAATCTATCTTGCTGTTGATTGGGAGCATAAATTCCCAAAAGTAATGTCTTTTTCCCTTCTAAGATTAAGTCTAAAGCAATATATCTTCCGAAGGGATCTGCTTCTATTAATTCAGCTTTCATATCTTTTCTTAAGTATACAACTATACCATTCTTCTTTTCCATAGCAGAAGCTGCAAAATGTTGACCAAGTTTTGAGTTGATCAAATATTTTTGATCAGTTGACTTGATATGAGTTTCTTGCAAACAAATTACATCGTTCTTAAACTGTTTGAGATAATGAAATATTTTCTTCCTCTTCTGTGGAGAGTTCAGTCCGTTGACATTCCATATGCGCATGTGCGGGTTTGGAATGGCGACCGGGTTTTTTCGCTCCATGCAAACTTGGCGAAAAAGCACCGGGAAGCCTCCAAACGGACCGCAAAATTTTTGGAAAGAGTCCCTGGGAGAGCCTGAGATCTGCGGAACCCAAAGGACCCGAAGAAATCCGGAGGCTTAACGTTTCCCCACAGTGGCAGCCCGGGTTGTCCAGCTGCGTGAGGACGGCGGCGACGGCGGTGCGCGGCGGCGATAGCGGCGCGCGGACGTTTGGCGTCTCCCCTTACCACCTTACCACCTTGGATTCCTGGAAGCCCCTGGTGCTGCCTGGTGAGCCCCCTGGCCATTTATCTGCTGGCCCCTGGTCCTATCAGTCGCCCCTGAGCAGCAGAACAGCAGCTGCTGGAGTTGGAAGGAAAGCGTGGAGGAAAGCGTGGAGGGAAAGATGGCGGCGCCAAACAGCTGACTCACAGCATTTACATCTTTACATCCTCCTTTTCTGGCCAGCCTGTTGACTTTGCTGGAGCCGAGTGACTGTGACTGTGACTGTGAGCTCTGGTGACTAGTGAGCTGAGAGGGGTTAATTTTTAACTTAGTTTTTCATCTTAAAGAAGGGGGCTGTCGGAAGCTGCATTGAAACTGCGGACTGAATGGTTGTGTTTGCTGCCGCCCCAGACGCCCCCCCCCCTCGGATCTATCTTTGCTCACTTTACTATCTGTTACCTATCCTACTATTTATTATCTGCTGCCTTCTCCCGCGGCCCCTAGGAAAGATCTGGCCGTCCTAGGCTGACTGGTGTGCTTACCCGGGCAGGGAAGAGGACAATTTTTGAACTGGGCCCTGCGTCGTTGTAGCCTCCTCCGGACTTTGCTCCCGGCTTACTTAACCATTAGGAGGAGTAGGATTGTGGCTGAGCTGGCAGGGAGCGATAGAGGATGGCGGCTGCAGTGGCGAGGATTGAGCCCCGAAAACACCAGTACTTTTCCCTCCATTTGCGAGAGTGGCACAAGTCAGCCTCGAACTCTGGCCCCCTACATTGGGGCCCTTATCCATCTTTAGGAAAGAGACTTTTGAATATACAGCCCGCTAACCTTCACCAGTGGGGTAAGACTACATGGTTGCCGCCTATGAATTTTGGATCTTCACATTCTATCTTGCTTGTATACAGCCACCTTATATATTACGCACTTTTGACTTGGTGGCCAAGGACATCTCCCCAGGACATAAGAAGGGAGAGGAGCGGATCACCGCTTCCTCCACTGTTTCCATATTATTATACATTATAACTGCGCAATTTTAAAATAGTATGTTGAGTGTATGGGAGTTGACTGGAATTGAATGAATGGCCCACTTTTATTAATTGTTACTATTGTATTTTATATGTTTTAAATATTACGTGGGAATTGTTAGAGTGGATAAATGAGAATGTTTGACTCGGAGGGCCTGCCGGGGAAGGCAGGGGTCAGTGGGGTGGTTGGGGGGACTACTGTCACGGGAGTGGGTCGGAGCATTACGGTCATTACGGGGAGGGGCAGATACGGCGGGGACTTTAGGGCTGGCCATTACCGGGGAAGGAGGGTTCGCTACATCACAGAGATCCCTCCTTCCGGCCCTATGAGCCCCACTCCAAGACCAGATGGCACGAGTAGTCAGGACCCTGGTCTCAGGCTGTTGTCGCTAAATGCCAGGTCTGTTGTACACAAAGCTCCTCTCATCCGGGACTTAATTGTTGATGAGAGGGCAGACCTGGCATGTATTACTGAAACCTGGCTGGGCACAGAAGGAGGAGTCCCCCTTGTAGAGATGTGCCCAGAGGGATTTCAGGTGCTTCATCAGCCGAGAGCCCAGGGAAGGGGTGGCGGTGTGGCTATTGTAATCCGGGAGTCTCTGTTACCTCGTAGGGTCCCTGCTCCGGAGCTTGTCGGGTGTGAGTCCCTGCTGATAAAGTTGGACCTCAAGGGTCAAGTGGGTTTGCTGCTAACGTACCTGCCTCCCAACTGCGTTGCAGCATCCCTCCCCTCGCTCCTCGAGTCAGTAGCCGAGCTGGGGGACTTCAATTTGCCATCGCTCGGTGAACGCTCTGATGGGGCGCAGGAGTTCATGGCTTCCATGACAGCCATGGGCTTGACCCAGGTAATTCGGGGCCCAACCCATGCAGCGGGTCACATGCTCGACCTCGTATTCCTCTCGGAGCAGTGGATGTGTGATCTTGGTCTGAGGGGTAATGAGATCATACCCCTGTCGTGGTCAGACCACTGCCTACTGAGGCTTGACTTCCGGAGGCCAAACCCCCACCGTAGGGAGGAGGAACCGACCAGGTGGTTCCGCCCCAGGCGACTTATGGACCCGTTGAGGTTCCAGACGGAGCTTGGGGTCATTCCTGATACTCTCGCCCACAGTTCGGCGGAGACTCTGGTTGCCGCCTGGCATTCGGCGGCGGCGGAGTCTCTTGATCGGATTGCGCCACTACAGCCCCTCCGGGTCAGTAGATCCCGGAGGCCTCCTTGGTTTACCGAGGAGCTCCGGGAGAGGAAACGCCGGAGGAGATGCCTAGAGCACCTGTGGAGGTCCGATAAGTCCGAGGCGAACCGAGCGCTTCTAACTACCTGCACCAAGGACTATGTCCGAGCATTAAGAACTGCCAAAAGATCATACATTTCTGCCTTGGTTGCGTCCGCCGAGTCACGCCCAGCCGCCCTGTTTAGGATAACCCGCTCCCTCCTTAACAGGAGGGATGCGGGAGACCCCTTGCAGGGTAGGGCTGAGGACTATGCTCAATTCTTGGCGGACAAAGTAGCTCGGTTTCGGTCGGACTTGGACTCCACCGCAGTAGATCCAGCCGAGACACAGGAGGACCACTTGGCAAATCATCTCTGGGTTGAGTTCCAGGATGTTGCCTCTGGGGATGTGGACAAGGCCATTCGAGCTGTAAGTGCCTCCACCTGTATTCTGGACCCGTGTCCCTCCTGGCTGGTTGCCAACAGCAGGGAGGTGACACATGGCTGGATCCAGGCGGTCGTGACCGCCTCCCTTCGGGAGGGGCACTTCCCCGCCGTACTTAAAACGGCGGTGGTGAGACCCCTCCTGAAGAAACCATCCTTGGATCCAGCCATTTTAAACAACTTTCGTCCTGTCTCCAACCTCCCCTTTATCGGGAAGGTTGTTGAGAAGGTGGTGGCCTTCCAGCTTCAACGGGCCTTGGAGGAAGCTAGTTATCTTGACCCCTTCCAGTCTGGCTTCAGACCTGGTTACAGCACAGAAACCGCTTTGGTCGCATTGACCGATGATCTCTGGAGGGCCAGAGATGGAGGCTATGCGTCCATCCTGGTTCTCCTTGACCTCTCAGCGGCTTTCGATACCATCGACCATGGTATCCTTCTGCGACGACTGCGGGAGGTGGGAGTGGGAGGCACTGTTTTACAGTGGTTCTCCTCCTACCTCTCGGACAGGTCGCAGTCGGTGTTGGTCGGGGGGCAGAGATCGTCCCTGAGGCCCCTAACATGTGGGGTGCCGCAGGGTTCGGTCTTATCCTCCCTACTGTTTAACATATACATGAAACCGCTGGGCGAGATCATTCGGAGGCACGGGATAAAATACCACCAATATGCGGACGATACGCAACTGTATCTGTCCGCCCCGTGCCAACTCAATGAAGCGGTGGACGTGATGAACCAGGGTCTAGAGGCCGTTAAGAACTGGATGAGCGCTAACAAACTGGTACTCAACCCGGACAAGACCGAGTGGCTGTTGTGCTTCCCTCCCAATAATTTGGCTAATGTACCAACACTTAGGCTGGGGGGTCAAATTTTATACCCCTCAGATAGGGTCCGCAACTTAGGAGTCCTCCTGGACCCACAGCTGACTTTTGACCACCAGCTGTCAGCTGTGACCAGGGGGGCATTTGCCCAGGTTCGCCTGGTCCGCCAGTTGCGGCCCTACCTAGACCGGGAGGCTCTCACAACAGTCACTCGAGCCCTTGTGATCTCTAGGCTGGAATACTGCAATGGGCTCTACATGGGGTTGCCCTTGAAGTGCATCCGGCGACTACAGTTAGTCCAGAATGCAGCCGCGCGAGTGATAGTGGGCGCACCGCGGTTCGCCCACGTTACACCCGTCCTCCGCGAGCTGCACTGGCTACCTGTTGGTCTCCGGGTGCGCTTCAGGGTACTGATGACCACCTTTAAAGCACTCCATGGTAGTGGATCTGGGTACTTGAGAGACCGCCTTCTGCCGATTACCTCCCTTCGACCAATTAGATCGCACAGACTGGGCCTCCTCCGAATCCCATCTGCCAGTCAATGCCGACTGGCGACCACACGGAGGAGAGCCTTTTCTGTTGCAGCTCCGACCCTGTGGAACGATCTCCCTGTTGAGATCTGTACCCTCACCACCATCCAGACCTTCCGCGCAGCCCTTAAGATCTGGCTCTCCCAGCAGGCCTGGGGATAGGTTCCCAATTCACCCGCCCGAGTGTTTGATTGCTGAACGAAAGTTGTGTTTTATTATCTTTCTTTGTTCACATTTTGTTTTGTTTTTTGATACTGCACCCCCCTCCCTTGTGATTGTAAGCCGCCCTGAGTCCCCTCAGGGAAAAGGGCGGCCTATAAATTTTAATAAATGAAATAATAAATGAAATGTTAAAATCTTAGTTGTCATCTTTGGTTGGTTGAAGCATTTTTAGAGCTTCCTGCACGGCCTGTTTAACCTTAGGTCTAGCTCCTCCCACTGCTTCCAGATTTGTTATTGTAGTTCCTTGATCGATGGCCAATGATTGTTGATGCTGTTGCTTTTTAGCTTGTTTCTCCATACGTATAGTAGTCATACGGCTAGGTCTTGGTTCCATAGCACCTTGCACTTCTAGAGAAGAGAGATGCTCCATCTTGTCTGGTGGTTGTGTAGTTTGCTGTCTATCCTGTCCTTCTTGTGGTCTTTCTCTAGGTCCAGATGGTGCAGGGTGTCCGGCCTTCAATATATTATAATAAAAATCTCGGGCTTTCCATACAGAGTTGAGGCGGTACCTTTGCTTATCAAATGTAAATATGATGCCGAATGGTGCATCCCATCTATACTGTATCTGACGATTTCTGAGTTCTTCGACCAAAAAAGCGTAGTCTCTCCTGGCTCTTAACATTTGAGGTGGTATCTCTTTCAAAACAGCCAGGTCTTGACCGCCAATTTGAAGCTTAGTGTTATAAGACGCTTGCAGTACCATATTTCTAAGCTCTCTTGTAGTAAAATATATAACGATGTCTCGAGGAAGCTGCTTCTGCTTTGCCAGCCAGGAGTTAACGCGGTAAGCTTTGTCAATTTGCCAGTCTTGGTTGGTCCCTGGTCTTCCCATCAGGCGGTCAAAAGCTTCCGATAGGATCTGTTTCAGGTTCTCCTGTTTCTCCTCACGCAGCCCCCTTACTCTTAATGCGAACTCCATTTGTCGGTACTGTATCATAATAATTTCTTTTTCAGCATTTTCCACTTTTTGTTCCACCACCTCTGTTTTCAATGTCAAGTTAGCATTGGCATCATTAAGAACCTCTAGAGTATCTTCCACTCCAGAAATATGTTCTGTTAATACAGTTACAAGACTCAGCATATCGTCTCTAATTTTATCAACCTTAGCCTCAAATTTCTCATACAGCTCCTGTTTAAGTCCTTTTATTTCACTTTTAATTTCTTCTTTCATTTCTTTTATTTCCTCTTTTCTCTCCTCTCTATTATCTCTAAATTTATCTTCCATTTTAATTGTCTGTGCATTAAGAGCCTCGCTTAGATTACTCAGGAAAAATTCTTTCGTTAACACATCCCCAGCAGGGGGCGTAGGAAGCGGAGGCTGCAGCTTTGTGCCAGGCACTGAGGATGTGCCCCTGGAAGTAGAGGGTGACGACTTCAAGTTAATATTTGGTTTTGAGGCCATTTCAAAATTTATCTGCCTGCAGTTAATAAAACTCTATTGCCTGAATATGCAGCTTTAAGTAAAGAGGCTTTTATTTTGAAGTTTAAGGCTTGGCAAAACTTTCAGTGAGTAAACATTGTAACAAGACCGTTCAGCAGATTCATCACCATTTAACTTCCAGATAAGCAAGGTTAATGAAGGAGTAAAATTCTTCTATTGTGAAACCAAAACATATGATAAGCAATCTCTTTTGTTTTGAATTCTTGTGAGGATTAGCAAAAAGTGTTCGTTATTACCGGAGAAACCAGCCTGCTCGGCGCCATTTTAAAAGCCTCTGAGTAAATAATTTTTCGGAGGAGAAAAAGAAAAGAAGCTAAAATGTTGATAAGCAATTATTGTCCACGCAGTAAATGGATTCAGCTCGTGATAAGATTAAATCAAACAAAACTTTGAGCAGAGTGGGGGAGACCTACTTTGTCCTGCACAAGGCAGTTTGAAGTTCCCAGCACGGACAGCCGTTCTGCCTTGGGCTAGCCCCCCTTTCCTTGCAAGCACAAAAGCTGCAAAAATCGAAGAGCATTTGCCAGCAAAACAGTTTCTTCTTTCCTTCTTGCCTGAAGGATAAGAAAACCTGATAAGACGTCAGATGGAAGATCCTCTAAACAGGTACGTAGCCAGGAATTCGGAGGCAGCTGATTTTTTGCTGCCCCCACCAGTAGGCTCCTCCCAGGAAGTCGGCTTTCAGCCCTCTCTAAGCGGTTTACAGAGTTAGCATATTGCCCCCAACAACAATCCGGGTCCCCATTTTACCCACCTCGGAAGGATGGAAGGTTGAGTCAACCCTGAGCCGGTGAGATTTGAACAACCAAACTGCAGAACTGCAGTCAGCTGAAGTAGCCTGCAGTGCTGCATTTAACCACTGCGCCACCTCGGCACCTCGGTTAAGGAGGAGATCCTTAACGAGCCACAGCTGCTTGTTATCTTCTCAGAGTCTGATAGCAGCTTCAAAGGCTCTTACCGAGCCACAACATTTATGGTATGGTAAAGGTTAGGTTAATGTGGACTTTATTTATTTTTTATCATCTGTTTCATATTGAGAATCTGTAATAGATACGTATAAACCAAGGTTGTCTAATTGATTAGAAAAAAGATTGCAGGAGATGACCAGGCTGAGCCCAAAGGAGGGATGAAACGTGCCATCAGTTTGGAATCCCATCAGGCCCATAAGGGACCTAAGTCCAGTCCCCCTTAAATGCCACTGACTCTTATCTACTGCCAATTTGCCTTGAATGATCAAGGATCAATCTAATAGTTTAGATTCTTGAAGTAAACTAGCATGGATTAAATCTGTACTCATTTGAGCAACTTTGGTTCCTGATTTCTTGTACCTGACAAAGACATTAACTACATTTACTAGAGATGTAGTAATTTATTGTTGATATAGTAAAGTGATGTAGATGCAAAGCCTCTTATAGGCTTTTTGCATAAAAATTAAGGGGAAAAATAATTTGTGATTCCCCTTCACTATTCTTGAATCTGCCCTTTCTTAATATCTGAAGATACGGTATACTCATAGCAATTAAAAACCTTGATCTTTCAGGTTTATTATAGTAACCTGTTCTGACCCCCCTCCGTCTGGTGAGTAACGCCAACACAAGCTTACTGTTAGCCACACTTTATTCACAGTAATTACTCACAGACAAGACGTTGGCAACCCATACTCCCACAGATAAGAGATACAATACACACAATAGCTTCTTTAGCTTGGTATAAACAGTTGTGTCCTGCAAAAGGTCTCCTCTCAAAGTCTCTTCTTATATACTCTCTTGGGAGGAGCCAAACCACAACCACCTGGGCTTGCTTATTTGTTATGAATCTGTCTCTGTAATTGCTGCCTCCATTTCTCTGCCCTTCTCTGCCTGGCATCAGGGACAAACTCCCTTTGATCTTCACCACTGCTCCATGCCTCAGGCGCCTCCTGGTGGCCAACCAGCCTCTCTGGTCCCTGCTCTGAGTCTGAACCCTGCCCACGGTCCTCCACATCTTCCAGAGCTAACTCATAGGGTCCCTCACTATTGGAGTTCATCGGCAGCTACAACGGCTCCTGTTGGGCCACAACAGTAACCTAACCGAATACAAAATACTTTTAGCTACATATCTTCAATTACCAACATGTGGAAAACCAGAGGGATGATAACCCATATTTTGGAGAGGTCAATAGCTTTGTCTTAGTACCTTTAGGTAGACATATCAAGAAGTTCTCTCCATAGGAAGGTTAAAATTACCTTCACTGGCTCTAATAACAAGTATTATCAAAGAACTGGAAAAATTTCACATACATGCTTTCTTCTCCATCCTTGGACTGGTTGACAAGACCATGTCTCCAACTTGGGAGTCTTGAATCATGCAAGGTCCACCAGCATTGAGTCTCTGAGCCCAGATGAGGTGGGTGGCACAGAATGGATGACCACTGTATTTCCAGAGTCTGGGAACAGATCTCAAGATCTATAAAATGCTGTGATAGAAATCCTATGCCACTGTGACATACACCCAGGGAACCCAGGCACTGTCCAAACCTGATACAAAACCATGAGTAGTATCACACAATAACACTTACAGTTGGTACAACAGTGCCCCCATTGTGCTAGACCCTGAGCTTCCAGATTGGGACTGCAGAGCCACTTCTGTTTCCATAGATAAATTGCACAACAGCCTGTCTTTTTCAAACTCAAAAAGTTACCTTACAAATATACCTTACTGTATCTTACATCAAAGCAGTATAAACTAAATTTTGAAGAGCCATTCTTGTTTCTCCATGACGTGATCAATGTCATTCTTAGACTTGAAACAGGAAAGCCAGCATAGAAGTTATGACCTGGTGATAGATTATTAGCTAAAGAATTGGCCTCTTCACCCCTTGGGTATTACTCTTCCACTTAGAGAGGATTAATCTCCTATCTAGAGGAGTGGTATGGAGGTTATATTTGTAATTTATAGGGTTTCTTTATACCATGGGTTATGTTTAGAGTTATGTTTGTTCTCAAAGGATAGATGAGACACAGTATGAAATGGAGCATTAATAAGATGTACAGGAATATTTGCCTTAAGGTGCCAATAAATTAATTAACATGTCTCATTTCCCTCAGGCTGCATTTTTGACACGTGCCACACTCAGTGCTGGGGAAATATTCTATACCCTCCTCCACCCACTTTTTCTGGCTAAGTTTGCCCTTACAATTTCTGAAATTTTCATAGAGAGATATGGAAATATTCAAATTATCATATTTGCAGCTAGGATCCAGAATACTGTTATGCAATGCTCCCATTTTCAAACTCCAGTACTAGCATCACCAGTATTGTGGCTACATTCTGAGTTGCTATAGTTAAATGTGTGATCAAATATTTTATCCTTCGCTACTATGCTTTTTAGTGTTTGCAAGTTTTTATTTCTATCACTGATAATGAGAAAGAGAAATTATTCCTTAAATTATTGCATGCGGTATCTATATTTTTTACACCACTATGGAAACATAGATGGGTTTATCAGGAGTTGGCAGGGACTGGATTAAAGTTCAATTTATAATAAACCCCGGATTTAGTAATTCCTGGAATAAGGAATATTTTTTGATTATTATTTGACAAAGTCTATGGAAACTTGTAATATAAATGTGGATTAAATATCTGTAAGTCTGATTTAAAAAAAAGTTTATCTTGGTTTTGGTGATGGGTTGTTTCATTCAGACAGTACTTTAAAAGAAATGTATTGCCAGACCAATGCCAGACAATGCTTTAAAAATCCTAAATAAAAGAAAACAAATAATAACTGTAATTGACATGGAAATCTAACATTTAAGCTATGTGTGTTAAGTTTTACACCAGCAATTGAAAGACTTTTTAAATATATTAGTAAAGAGATTTCAGCTGGGGGAGATAAAGCATTTGAATTTCAGCAGCCTAAACTTTAAAAGGACATTCAACAATTCTTTTCGAGAAATAGCTACAAGATTGCTGAAAAACATTTCAGCTGCTTCAGCTGAACATACTTTTGAACAGCATTCTATAACTATCTCAGAAAGCTTTCAATGTGGAAATGTTTATTTTCTGTCTGTAAAATAACCTGGCTTAAAAAGTTAGGACATTTTGTGGCTTTGACATAAATGGAAGATTCACACACAACATAGGCAGCAATCCCATTTGTCTTTGTGTATAAAATGTTCTAAAGAACCTTTTTTGTCTAGTGGTTAAGGTATCAGGCTAGAAAGTGGGAGACCGTGAGTTCTAGTATTGCCTTAGGCATGAACGCCTGGTGGGTGAATTTGGGCCAGTCACTCTCCGTCAACTGAATCCACCTCATGGGATTGTTGCGGAGAAAATAGGACAAAGAACGACACAAGGGTTGTGTTTGTTTACCATCTTCAGCTAATTGTAAAAATAATACAAGTGGGATATAAATAAATAAAAATAAAATGGTTTTGTGCCCTTCCCATCCCTTTTTACAATCCCATAAACATTTTTATATTTAACAAGTTACACATTTAGCAAGAGTAATAGCAATAGCACTTAAACTTATATACAGCTTTAGAGTGCTTTTACAGCCCTCTCTAAGCGGTTTACAGAGTCAGCATTTTGCCCCCACCATCTGGGTCCTCATTTTACCCATCTCGGAAGGATGGAAGGCTGAGTCAACCTTGAGCCTAGTGAGATATGAACTGCTGAACTGCAGCTAGCAGTCAGCTGAAGTAACCTGCAATACTGCACTCTAACCACTGTGCCACCTTGACTCTTATAATAAGTTTAGTTACTTATTACAAAAGATTGAATATATAAATAAATTAATAAACAATCCCTTTAAAGATGGTTAATGCTATGAGCGAACTTTGAGTGAATACAGCTGAGAAAAACTTTGCAAATTCATTTTCCCATTAATATCAGCGAGTCACAGAGCCTGGATATGGATTAATTCCTAACGGTTATTAAGAAGATAGCAGAGATTCTTTATCCTTTCTGTTATGAAGAACTCTGCATAATAAAATCCAAGTACAGATGGTTATGTATTCTTTGTACAAATTATTAGGTTAGCCCTCTAGGAAAAAGGAGAAAAAAAACGCTACATCTTTTTTTTTTACTCCCAGAATTGACATATTTGAAGTTCTTGAGATATTTTTCCCTTCTGAAGGACTTCCAAATTAACCTCCAAATGCTGATACAAGCAGAAAGTAGTGGAGATAAAACATCCCTTGTTGTTTAGATATCATTTCAAATATGTCAAAACAAGGTTCCATGAAAAGCAAGGGCCTGTGATATATTAAAGTCTAGTGATATGTTGTTCCATCTTTAAGGTGCCCCAAGATGCTTGGCTAGAACAGTTGATGGTGGAAACTTCTCTGAGAAAAGCTCAAGGCTGTTTTAGATCTTGCTTTAAAACTGTAAAAAGTCGACAATAGTATTTTTCCCCCTGCTGTATAACATTGCACATACTATCCTATGTAATATAGACACAGTGGTGGGATTCAAATAATTTAACAACTGGTTCTCTGCCCTAATGATTTCTTCCAACAACCAGTTCACCAAACTGCTCAGAAACTTAACAACCAGTTCTCCCGAAGTGGTGCAAACTGGCTGAATCCCATCACTGTATAGACAGTAGCACATTTTAAAATGAATTACTTGGTGGACAAGTAGGACTTTGAATTCTGTTCCTACATGATGGAATTGTAAAGCATGACATCACATGTCCGGGCTGACTTACTGCAACCATCTGGCAGTTCCTGGTATAATTGTTAAGGGAAGTACAATGCCATTTGATCACCATTTGTCACCTCTTGTCCCGTCAATTTTGTTTGTCAGCAATGCCAGCAATGAAGGTTGCAACTGGTGATCATGTGATCATAATTGCAAGCCAGTTTGTCAAGCACTGTGATCATCTCATGACATGGGTGCAGTGATGACTACAGGTTTAGGAAGAAGTCATACATCTTCTCGATCACTGCCATCATAACTCCAAATGGTCATTGGTCAAAGTGGTCATTAACCAGGATTACTGTGGTGATGCAATGGTTAGAATGCAGCTAATTTTTAGGCTAATACTGCTGACTGCCAATTGCAGCAGTTTGGCAGTTTGAATTGAACTGGCTCCAGGTTGACTCAACCTTCCATCCTTCCAAGATGGGTAAAAGGAGGACCCAGACTGTTGGGGGCAATAGGCTGACTCTGTAAACCGCTTAGAGAAGGCTATAAAGTACTATGAAGTGGTATATAAATCTAAGTGCTCCTGCTATTTACCTGGCATAGTGTATTTCATCATTCCACATCTGAAATAAATTCCACCTCTGGCCACCAATGAACAGAGCATAGAAATGATTACCTTAACAAGTGAATCCTAGTATTACATACAGTATGTATTAGAGAACAAAAGGAAGAAATTCAATTCTATGGTATGTAATCCTTTGAATGTGTGGCTCCTCTGCTATTTGTATATTTTGTTCTTAATGTCCACACGTCACTTCTTTTCAGACTTATTGTAACTGCTCAATAGTAGGATATAAAAATTAATAAATCAGCTAAGTGGAAGATGTTCTGTATATGTGTATCAGCGGTGGGTTCTGGCTCCCGTCACAACCAATATGGTTGCAACAGGGCCCAGTGTCCTCCACATGAACGTGCTCAGCGTGTGCACATATGAGTGCAGTGCATGCATGCGTCTTACCATCCAGCGATGCCTCCGTGAGCCTCTGTGATGCTCCAGCTGCTCGGCAGAGCATCCCGCAGGGGCTATATATGTCATGTGCGTGCGCGAAGTGCCAAATAGTTTAAAGACAGATAAGGAGCACGGGTGGGTCACGGGCCCTCCAGAGCACCATACTGGAATGGTATCTGGTGCTCCGGG
This sequence comes from Thamnophis elegans, assembly GCF_009769535.1. NCBI lineage: Eukaryota > Metazoa > Chordata > Lepidosauria > Squamata > Natricidae > Thamnophis > Thamnophis elegans. The sequence continues at coordinate 49,890,155 of NC_045551.1, forward strand.
CAGGCTCTGGTATACCCCTACTGGGGGATATCGTCTGCAACCCACCACTGATGTATATGTGTGTGTGAGAGAGAGAAAGAGAGGGTGCTTTTGTGTGTGTAAGAGAGAGTTCTATAGTAACTGGTAATAGGAAAGGGTCAGGGGGGAATAAAGGACATCTTACTGTGACAATGCCAACTTTGTAAAGTCATCAAGCATTCTCAGTGGGTATTACTGCTTTGGCCTCAAATAGCTTGAAATCCATCAAATCTATGAACCTGCCAATACACCAGAAACAGCACCGGGGAACAATAATACACGCCAAGAGTAATCAGTGTGATTCAGTGGCCCTTGTGTAACTGAATGATGAAAACCTACAGCTCCTGTTGCCAGCCATTTACTTATTTATTTATTTGTGTGTGTGCACGCGCATGCCTCTGAGTCCCTTCGGGGAATAGGACAGCTTACAAATCGAATAAATACCAAATACCAATACCAATGTGTGTGCCAGTGCTGAGGTTTCAGCAAGGTTCATTTGGCCAGCTTTGATGGTGCAGCAGCCTCACGAATAATTACAAACTACAAAGTAGTCTATTTAAAAAAAGAAGTAGTAGCAGGGATATGGAAATTTCAGGAGTTTGACATATTGTGAGTACAGGAGTTTCCATGCCCTGAGATATTTTAAGACAGTAGGTATAGATCTGCAAGTCAAAATCAATTTGCAGTGCTTAATACCAATTTCGTTGCATTTAAGTACAATGACAATAAAGATTATACTTATACTTAATTGTTCATCTTACAGCTCTGAACATAGAACATAGAATGATAGAGCTGAAAGGGACCTTGGAGGTCTTCTAGTCCAATCCCTCTATTCAAGTTTTTTTCTCTATTGTTACATATTAGATGTAGATCAGCATTCTGAAAATAAATGCAAACAAACCAGCAACAAAAGTCATCCTGTGTTTGGTGAAAAAGACAATAACCTTGAGTTTGAAATGATCCCTCCCAAAGATAGATGATAGTTAGTTAGTTAGTTAGTTAGTTAGTTAGATAGTTAGATAGTTAGATAGTTAGATAGTTAGATAGTTAGATAGTTAGATAGTTAGATAGTTAGATAGTTAGATAGTTAGATAGTTAGATAGTTACATAGTTACATAGTTACATAGTTACATAGTTACATAGATAGTTAGATAGTTAGATAGATAGTTAGATAGTTAGATAGCTAGCTAGCTAGCTAGAGATAGCTAGAGATAGCTAGATAGCTAGATAGCTAGATAGCTAAGTAGTATGGAGTACATACCAAAATCTGGCTTATAAGCCCCGCCCCCTTGTTATTGTTTATGTTTTTAGCCACGCCCCTTTGTGTGATGTATTTTGTTATGATTCCACCCCTTTTGTGACGTGTTTTTGTTTACAGTGTAACCCCTCCCCATTTATGACATCACTAACCCTAACCCTAACCCTAACCCTCAGCCCCAACCACCCCTCCCACCCCTACCCAAAATGCCGGAACTCCTTTTTAAATGAAGTACTTTAAGGTCATGGTGAGGCAAACCCCAAGTGAACCCGAAAGCCTCATTCCCGGTAGCACGGTTTCAAAAGACGCACCCGCCGGTTGTGACACCCGTGGCCTTTCACACGGGGACGTAGTAACGACAAACACAACAGACCCACAATCCCTTTCGGTATGAATAATTATGACGTCATAATTACTTGCCAGAGGAACTTCACATCGGGGCGTTTTACACAGCCTGTTTAAAAGCAGTATACAAGCAAAGAGAGCCCCCGACATGAGGGATTTTTTTACAGAGATGTTAAAATAAAATAAAAACTATATTTGCGAAGAAAATTAACTTTCTTGTACATGAGTTAGCTATCTTACAAAGACAGAAGCTAAAGGAATGAGGAAGCAACTTTTGTGGCTCGTACACGCCTGCTTTCACAAGATTAGAAGTAAAAATAATTAACAGGAATGGGAGTCTGTCAACATAACAATAGTGGATTCCAAATAATGACATTTCTTTACACACAGCAGGGGTTGTATAAACAATATAGAGACGTGGCCGGGCACATCCTGGTTGGGAGATATGTCCAGACATATTCTGGATATTGGTACACATGCGCACAGAGACAGCCAAATCACGTGCCAAGGCCTTGACTAAGGAATTTTGAGGCTTTTCTAACCACTTAAGGCTTAGGTATCTGAGACCCCAACATGCAGGCTGACAATGGAAATAATAAGAGTTTTGCAGATCCTTCTACACCGTGGGGTGAGGGAAGGCCTGTTCTGAAAGATTGTCATAAAATATGTTGCACTAAGTTCGGTGGTGAACGAGAGTTCTTCAGACCTATTTTGTATGGATGCCGGCTGTCCTGCTGTAACGTGAAAGACTATGAAGATGGCGGAGGCTGTGATGTATGTTGTCGCCAGGACCTGGTAACGGCCAAGAGAAGCGACTTATCACAAGACATTGCAGCTGCAAGTTGTAAGTAAAGATATTTTATATATTCGAAGGGTGGTTTGGAGATAATCCAGCTATCGCTGTGATAAGTAATGAATTAATATATTTTCCAGGTGTTGTTCCAGGGTGTGACTATAACAAGAAGGACTCCTTAACACCAAACTTACCAACTGGTGAAGAAACTGCAGAGGGGAGCATAGGTAAATGAAACTAAATAGACTTTTTTACTAAGTGTATTGATGATAATTGTATATGATAAATGGAGGGGATGTGGGGGAATGCGGTTAGTTTTAGTAATGGGGTATTCTTTATATTTAAACAGAAGCGGTTCCTGGATATAACTATGACATGATTTTTAGAAGCACCTCCAGTGAGGAAGACGCTACAGACGACTTCCCGTATTATCGAAGACCTACGAAGTATATCACTAGAAACATCTCCAGTGAGGAAGAAGCTACAGATGACTTCCCGTATTATCGAAACCCTACGAAGTATACCACTGGCACGTTTACTGAGGATATTAATGATGATGTTAAACCCGTGATTCTGAAGAGTCGTGATTACCCCATTTGGCTACCAAGGGTTGGTAAAAGGGGCTTTTCAAACGATGACAACGACGCTGTAGGATGTGCATGTGGGGGTATTGATTGCATCTGTACGGCAACTACAGAGGTTGATGAGGACGATGATGACGTGGTTGTCTATTATGCTAGCTCTGATGACGGATATTATTCTGCTAACCAAGTTCGTGGGAGCATGTTGTAAATTACAAATAAAAGGTTTATGCTAAAGAGCAACGTGTGTTTTATTGTACGGGTTAACGGTGCAGGATGAAGTATAAGAAGGTACTGAAGGAATTGTATTATAGACCAGAAAGTACGGGCAGCTATGGGGGTGCAACATCGCTATTTAACGCGGGGCGGAAGAGCATTAAAAACTTAACGCTGAAACAGGTCAAAGCATGGCTGTCTGGGCAAGATGCCTACGTCCTTCATAAACCCACAAGAATTAATTTTCCTAGGAATGCAACAATAGTATCTTGCATAGACTGCCAGTGGCAAGCAGACCTCGTGGATTTAACAGGATTTGCCTTTGAAAACAATGGCATGAAATTTATCTTAACAGTGATCGATGTGCTATCCAAATATGCCTGGGCTGTCTGTTTATTTGATAAGACTGGACGGGGGGTTGCCGAGGCGTTTCAGAGCATCTTCCAAACAGGAAGGGCTCCTAGAAAGTTACAGACAGATGCTAGAAAAGAATTCTTAAACAGGCCTCTGAAGATGCTTTTGGAACGTTATGGCATACATCACTTTGTGACACATAGTGAAACTAAAGCAGCAGTTATAGAGAGATTTAATCGCACTCTGAAAAATAAAATATGGAGGTATTTTACAGCTAAAAATACTCACAGGTATGTGGATGTGTTACCAGCTCTCATGCAGGGCTACAATAGCTCTTACCATCGTAGTATCCAGATGGCCCCCAAGACGGTAAGCTGCTCTAATGAAAAAGACATTTGGCTACGTCTATATGGAAAAAGGTTAAAAGCAGTCAGAAAGTTTAAAGACTTTAAGGTGGGGGATCATGTTAGGATATCCAGACTAAAGGATAAGTTTGAAAAGGGTTATCACCAAACCTTTACAGAGGAAATATTTATTATCAAGGAAAAGCTACCAAGAGGGGAAAGAACTGTATATAAATTAATGGATTATGCAGAGGATGTCGTCCAGGGAACCTTTTACCCAGAAGAGATGCAAAAGATACCTAATGACCAAGAGCGTGTCTATAGAATTGAAAAAATAGTCCGAAAAAGAGGGAAGGGTAAACAAAGAGAATTTCTAGTTAAATGGAATGGTTGGCCAGAGAAGTTCAACAGTTGGGTTAAGGCTACTGAAGTACAACATCTTTGACATGTCGGGTTTCTATATAACACTACCCAGCAATGCATCAGCGGCTGCGTTTCCCAACAACAAAAATTCTAATTTTACTATTCAATTAGCGAGATCGTTGGATCTTTCAGGGCCGTGGGAAGTAGGTCTAGCAGAGATACAATATCCGCATAGCTGGCATACATTAACATCTCCTGGATATTTTGAAATTGCTAATGAGAGAAAGAAATGGCATTTTTCTTTGAGAAGCGGGTACTATAACAGCATCCGACAACTGTTAGAAAATATGAATAAACTTATATCAAATGCCAAGGATGGACCTAAGACAACCCTATATTATGATTCAGTGGGTCGGAAAATTAATCTTAAAGGAGATGAACCTCATACCATTCTGGTTAGCGGTGAACTTGGACAGCTGTTAGGCATGTTCCCTGGATTCAACACCTTATATGTTTACACAGACATTGTAGAGCTCCAGATAGTAGGCGACTTCTATGTGCCATTACTACGCTGTGTACCTGTGCAGGGGCAAGACAATGATTTCATAACTGTGACCTATGACCGTCCACATTATGTGCCAGTCAGCAAACATCACATCGATACCGTTACTATAGAAATCAAAACCGACCAGGACAAAAACGTGCATTTTTATCACGGTAAGGTGATTGTCAAGCTTCATTTCAGGCCTCAGAAAAGTGAAGGATGGTCGTGATAAAGAAGTGCGGGAGCCCTCAAGCCTATGTAGACTACTACCGGGCACAGGCGGGAAATGGCCTACCGGGTTTTCGAGGAGCCCCTGTTATGTACGGTACCGGTATAGGGGGCCTGTTCCGGGGACTTTTTCGAAAAGCGATGCCTTTACTGAGGAGAGGCCTAGAAATCATTAAACCTCACATGAAAGCGGCTGCTAATAACATTGTCAGAGATGTGTCCGGACGGCTTGTATCACGTGTTGTAGGGGCGGGGCAGGAGGGGTCTGGTATGGCTGTAATCAGGAAGAAACGTTCTGTTGGACCACCTATGCCTCCTCCTAAAAAGAGGAAGGTTGCGAAAAAGCCACGCCATACAAAGAGGAAACGTTCACAAGGAAGGAAGCGCAGTGACAAACAGAACATCTTCTAATATAAAATGGCGTTTATCCACGAGGCTTCAGAGGAATGCGTCAAATCAGAGCTAGATCTTTTTCAACTGGCACCTACGCAAACAAGCATTGAAAACTGCACGTACATCGAGATCCCCCCTTTATCAGCGCTGACACCGAATGCACCCTTGGAATTTTTTATAACCGGACACGGCGAGCATTACATGGATTTAAACAATACTCTGCTGTATGTGAGCTGCAAAATTGTAAAGGCTGATGGCACGGATATCGACGATGGTGCAAGAGTCAGCCTTGTCAATTACCCCATAGCATCATTGTTCAATCAGGTGGATGTCACATTAGGGGATCGCGTGATTACACAGAGTCACCATTGCTACGACTACAGAGCAATTATTGAACTTATTCTGAACTATGGTGGAGATGCCCTGAGCACCCAATTTTCAGCGGGTGGTTTTTACAAGGATGATGCAACACTCATGGAGAACACACTGTTGACCACTGCTGGTAACTCCGGTTTCAGAGCGAGAGCTAGACATACAGCCGGAAGTCGTAAATGGGATCTGCTAGGACCATTGCATAGTGATCTATTTTTTCAAGACAGGCTATTGATTAACGGTGTGGATGTGAGCATTAAACTCTCAAGAAGTAAAAACGAGTTCTGCCTGATGAGAGATGGTAATGAAAATTACAAAGTACAGATCCTGGGCGCATCTCTCTTTGTAAAACGTGTAAAAGTATCCCCTGGTGTACGGTTGGGCCATGCGGAGGCGCTGCTTACCTCTAACGCCAAATACCCTATTGATCGTGTAGGCATGAAGGTTTACAGCATTCCTGCAGGCAGTCTTGTGTGTAATCAGGAAAACCTATTTCTAGGACAGTTACCTAAACAGTTAGTGATCGGCTTCGTGGACAACGCTGCATTTAGTGGTAATTATGAAAGAAACCCTTTCAATTTTCAGCACTATAATGTCAACTTTTGCGCCCTGTATTGTGATGGTGAACAAATTCCTGCAAAACCCCTTCAACCTGATTATGAACATAACCTTTTTGTGAGAGAATATATGCAATTGTTACAGACTTCCGGTAAATCCATGAAAGACCGTTCTGTACTGATTAACCGTGAGGAGTTTAACAATGGTTATACATTATATTGTTTTGATTTGAACCCTGATCAAGGTTGCTCAGAGCACTATTCCCTGATCAAGAATGGCAACCTGAGGGCGGAAATTAGATTTGCTGTGCCCCTCCCCAATACCGTCAACATGATACTCTATGCAATCTTTGAAAATCTTATTGAAATAAGCCACACACGCAACGTCCTATATGATTACATGTAAGAAATGGACACTATACAGATACTACGGGTGTTGTCTGGAAATGCTCTCTTTCTAGGCGTATACCCCAGCGATTTGTTACCCAAGAGAAAAATCTCAAAGAGGCCTTTCGGGCTAATTGTGAACACGCATCCAAGAACTTTACCGGGGCAGCACTGGCTCGCATTCTACTTTCCAACTCACAGTTATGGCGAATTTTTTGACTCCTACGGAAGATCACCAGACAGCTCTGACTTCCCCGTTGACATCGTGAGGTTTTTAGAACTGCAAGCTAAGACATACACATACCATACTCTTCAACTGCAGAACCCCCTGGCAATAACCTGTGGACAGCATTGTTTGTTTTATCTAATTAAGCGCATGAGAGGATTACCTTATGAAGATATTTTGAAGCTATACTCTGAAAAAGATGACAAAAACGATCAAATGGTGAAGCAGTTTGTAGTAAATATGAAGACTGGAAGAACCAGCACGTGTAACCAATACTGTTGTCTGCAAACATGTATGGCACATTATAAAATAAACACAAAACATTAAACGTATTGCATGTTTTACAGTCTTTTATTTATTCACAAGTGGAGCCAGTCACCAAAATTTAGAACATTTTTAGGAGCTGACACAGAGCCTACAGTAGGATCAGCCATAGCAGAGGGTGATTTTGTAGAACTTACAAGCTTAAAGGGCCCTGTCTCTTTCAGCTTTTCAAGCTGCTCTTTAACAACATTAGAACCTAGCAAGCCCGTTGGAACATTCATCTCTGCCATAGCCGACAGAAACTCGTTCCAGCCCTTAGGGTAATATTTTGCAGTACGCGAGCGTTGTTGAGAAACCCCTTTGACCAGGTCTACTATGTTAGTGCCAGGAACCTTTGTACCCCTATATAAAATGGTTCCATAATCATCCCATCCCAAAATGTCTTGATGCTGTTTCATTTTGTTCAACAAAAGAGAGGCATTTTTCTTGTAACGCGTGCTCACTCCCTCTAATATCTCCTGCGTTGTTGGATCCGTGGTGGAGAGTGGTGGTGCAGGGGCCGGCACAACAGTATCTTGTTTAAATGTTTCTGGAGCTTGAATAAATTTCAGAATGTCTTTCTCAGAGTCATTTTGTCTGGTCAGCCTTAGAAATCTCTGCAACACGTTGTTGTACAGTTTTATCTTGTTGTCTTCACTTATATCTGTTTTCTGAAGAATGGTCCTCATATCATCATCCAATCGGCTAACGGTAGTAGTGCCTATTGTAGGTGCCCGTCCATGTAACTGCTCCATCTGATGCTTTGGCACCAAATACATTTTTTCTGCATATTCCATGCTTACTGGCCTAATAGACTAGTCAGCAATGGTATAGCAGCACCCAATAACGGAGCTATAAAACCACCTGACTGAAGAATAACCTGTTTCTTCTTTTTCAGCGAGATCTTTTTATCACTCAGCTTTTTAATACAGTCTTTCTTTCTCTTTAAATTTTGATATTGTGAAGGCTTCAGAGGCAGGTTACCTTTTAAAGTGTTCAGAGCTATTTCAGCAATGGCCCCCACCAGGTCATTATTAGCATTGCATAAGATGGCCTTTCTCTGCTTTGGGCCGGCATTTACTAAGATTTTTAGAACCCCCCAATTTCTGCGCACCCTCTCAGACATCCTGGATGAATTGGGGGCTCTCCAATTACAGCAGTTACTTTTTACCCTTCTTTTTGATAGTATAAACTACCGGCCAATCAGGGGGGTAGATCCCAGTTCTCAGCCTAAAGTTTTCTGGAGTGGTGGCAGATAGATCAACTAAAAGATACCCATGGGGTTTGCTAGTTGCATCTTGGAACACTTCTAAAAAGAACCTCGTGCTGGAGGGATACATTTGACGTGCCAATGTGACCACTTGCATCTGGTCACGGGGGCATCGGAATAGCACCAAATATTTTGCATTTAGAGTTATTGTTCTCATTTTCTTACCCTGAAAAAACAGGTTTTGAAGTATGAGAATAATGCTAAGATTTTTGTGATGAACGTACTGTGTGAAGGCCTTCTCTATTTGCTCACTTTCACCAGCAGAAGCCATGAGATCATCTACCACTGCTAAATTGGTTTGATTTGGTGGAAACAACTCAGCATCTTCAAAAGAGTCAGGAAGCCCCTCCACAAATTTAATATTGGGAAATTTATTAAGCAATTCTTTGTACAGAGGTTGCCAACAGTTATAAAACCATATAATATTTTGAGGCATTTCAGATAATACATGTTCACCATGTTCTAACATTTGTTTTATAAAATACGATTTTCCAGAATTGGAAGGTCCACTTATAATACATGAGAAAGGATGTACGAATTGTGCACTGTTTTTCATCATACTTAATAACCGTAAGGCAGCGTACAATAATCCTCTCTATTGAGCACCCTTTTATTATAGTTAACTTTTAGAGTTTTCCTGAGCACCCGTGTTTCCAATGCCCACTGTTTCTTAATCCTAACAATTCCAGGCTGCTGTACCCGAATCTCTTTCTTTTCCTCACCCCCTGTTAGGCAATAATCATCAATCAGCTCTTTCAGAGTTTCAAAATTAATTTTTACACAGTTGGCACTATTTAATGTCAACCCCTTCACCTTTAACACAGTTGCACCGTTTGACAAAGCATACCCGTAGGTCTTTGGCCCAACTGCTGCAAACTCCGTGATTGAAGTGTTTGGGGGAATCTCACTTGTCAACTGTCCTAAATAATCCCCTAGCGAAGGTGACCACGCCCCCTCTCTGCTAATAAAAATGACAGAATCGGTGTCGTGATAGAGACATCTGTCCCCCAAGCGATCCAATAATGTGTATAATTCTAGCCGTGCATAAGCAGTTGTAAAACTGGCAATGAACACATTTGTACACGTTGACTTAGTAGGTTGGTTTTTGGCGGCTTTCCACGTTACAACGGCTGCTTCATCATCCAAAAATTCGCAGGAGGAGACTTCGTAATAGGGAACAAAAAGATATTGAAATAATTCTTCAGGTTCTGTCACCACAGATGTTGTCATATGATTGGTACTCTGGCCAAATTTACCCCACAATGAGTTTAAAAACAGTTTAGCAATCTGTCTTTTAGCAGGATTGACTTCAATATGTTCCCTGCGTAAAAGGACACCTTCCTTCTTTTCATAATCCCGAACATACTGCTCTTTATCTTCCTCTGTTCTGCACCAATCGGGATACCCGCTAGCCTCCTGTTTTTGACGGAGATGCATGTTAATATAACCTGAAAACAAGTTTTTTGACTTCCTTTCAAAATGCCAAACTTCGTAGATCTCTGCAATTCTGTAGCCTTTCTCTAGAGCCACATTCAATTCTACAGTACACCATGTGCCGGTTAGGGCTCTTTCCTCATCATTATGGAGGCATTCTGTGACTTGTTGATTTTCCGTACAAGTTGCACACAGACTAAACATTAATTTTCCGCCTGCCTTATGCGGCAGTACAGGAAAGTATAGGCCTCTCGGAGTGTACACTTTAACTTTTGCAAGTCCAAAATACTGTTTTATATCCCCAAAGTTTTGGTAGATTATTTCAGGGTGACCTATCGGATACATCTTGTTCTTGTTCACAAAGGGGTACAAGCTTGTAAAATCATAATACAAGATTTGTTCTCCCTGTTTTGGTTTATAGTACAGGCATGTGGCGTTTGTTCTACCCCCAAAAAAGGCATCTCTGGGATTCAAGGGTGTTGGGAGTTTACTATCTGTTAGAAATCGTTTCAATCCCGCATCTCTCTTCATCAGGCCGTTCCATTCATGTTCCCAGATGTTTCGTACTACAAAACCTAAACTATGTAGGTAATCTTCTTTAGCCATAGTGCGAGCATGCAACATGCCATAGGTTGAATCAAGCAGACTATTGAAGTCCTGGGGCTTGTAGCATATAGGGCATCCATGAAAAAAACAACCATAAAATTCAAACGCTGTGGGTATCCCGTTTATGACGGCAAAACCATCCAAAAAATAGATACCTACTTGCTTTTCACCACCTTGCAGTGCATGTTGGATGTTGATCCCTTCTGTATGCTCTATATACATCAACCACTGTATAGAGCAAGCAGAAAAGCTTTTCTTGCTTTTCTGGTAATTGTCCAAAGGCGCCAGTGCGATGGTGTTCTTCTTTAAAAACATGAATCGATACTGTGCCATACAAATTGAAGCTAATGTCACATACTGGAAAGGATCAATGCAGCGAATCTCTCTCTCTTCAAGAATATCTCCCCCCCTCCCTGTGAAACATTCTCTACTTGTCATTTCCATAACTTGTTCTCTAAACTTATTGCAGGCCCTCCGTAATATTTTTACATCCTCTTTGCAATAGTATGCAAGCTCTTTTTTGAGGTTAAATGCTGTATCTTTATTAGCCGCATACCATTTCTCAAAGTCCTCTCTCTCACCAGGCATCATGGTATCAGGACTATAATACCTGGCTTCTGGCAAAGTTCCAACATACTCTTGATTCTCTGTAGTGTTGAACAAATGAGGGAAATAACCCTTGGAGCCTTGAAAACCCATAGCTTTTGGCATTTTACTAAGCTTCATTGGTAAAAAAGAAAGGCTGTCAATAAAACGTATGTGAAACATAGGTAGGGTTATGCATAACAGTTTGCCTCCTTGAGTTAAGAGTTTTACCTTCACCTTTTCACGAATCAACTGCCTGAGGATTAGGTAACCATCATAACTCTTGGAGTTGTGGGCTATGAATGTGGAACCCTTAAACTTAGGCTGCACAAACGTTTTCACAAATTCCTCCAGACATTTAACTCCAGACCATTCCCACTTTCTAACCTCTTGACCATCCAGCATGTCCATAGCATACACATAATTTGGTATGTGTGTTCCTGTTTCTTGACAACATTCAAAATCATACACAATGTAACTGGCACCGATATTTGGTTTGTAAAGCCTTTTCAGAAAACATAAGTGACCTACCAAGTTATCTACTACAGCATCACACTGCCCGCACGTTACCTTCTTACATTCGGTGTGTGGGACCGGCACATAGATACCACACCTAGAACAAAACACATTAGCTTCACAACTAATTTTTCCTTCCGAAGCCAGCCTTTCATGCATTTCAAGACATGACTTAGATCTGCAAAGCGTTTTGCACGTTTGGCACTTCACACTCCTTCCTGGCAATTTGCGGCATTCTGAGCCTGTGCAGGCTCGACAAAAATATTGACAATCATGCTTAAATGTATGGTGATATGCTGTGTGGCACATCTTGCAGAAGTAACGAGCACCCATGAAGCCTTTTATGTTTTTTACACCATAGTAATGACTGTCGTGTAACAGCATAAACTCTACTCTTACTTCCAGGGACCCTCCTGTTACAAAAAATCTCCAACCCCCTTCATGGTAAAACACAATCTTTATCGTTATACCGAAGTAGTCCTCAAATAAGTGTATCTGTGAAAAGTCAATTCTGTGATCTGTAGGAATACCCAGGGTTTTATGTAGGGCCACAGCTCTGGTAATAATTTCTTGTTTAGTAGACGTCCCGTTATCTAACAATGTCAGCAGGCTGCCTGCAAAACACAGAAATATCCCCTCCACATTGAAATCAATCAGGTGCTGTTTTTTCTTCTCCAATACCTTACTGAATAGAACTGTTCCTAATTTCCTAAGACCTCCACCCTCCCGGTTCTTCACAATAGTGACTGTAAATTCCAAAGAATTCCTCCACAAGAGTTCAACGTTGCTCTGTAATAAATTCTCTACATAACTAAGGAACTGATCAGCATTTAAATCCTCCAGATGCCTCCTAACACTAAATAAGGGCCTCCCTAATTCCTCAGCATCCATCCGCAATTGTATAAAATCATTGGGCCTTATCTCCCTGGAAATACGGTTCAAAAGGCCCTGTATCTCATTATGAATAATATCTATAGCTTGCGTGAATGATTGAACATATTCCATATTTACAAATCTATAACGCTCATAGTATTCTGTCGCCGTGAAATTCTCAAAGTTTCTATGCCATGTTTGCATTCTTTCGAGGAACACCTCTGGGGCTTCTGTTGCACTTAGCGTGGCTGAATCTTCCAAGGCCTCCCCCTCATCTGCTGATTGGGTTCCTGACATAACATCCTCTTCACTGGTATTGTCACTGTCTGTTACCGGCCTCTGAGGGATGTCAGCCCCCATTCTTGACTTTTTACAAACAGGCTCTACATAAATAAATTAAAAAAAAAGACATTTTGAGAATCTTTTACTGTTTAATAACTTCAAATATCCCTATTTACTAATACTTTTTACATTTAAATTAACCTTGTATTCCACGAGATGTTGATGGTTGGGGTTCATTTTCCATCCCTTGTAAATCCTGTGCAGGGCTTGACGGGTGCTGCTGTGGTGCAATACTCTGTCGATCGCTTTGTGGCCTTGGAAAATCAGCAGAGAACTGTTCGCTATCACTATCTGTAGATTCGTAATTAGCAGTTAGGTTAGGTTTCTTACTTATTATAGTGCAAAGAATATATTAAAACAGCCTGGAAATATATATAAGTACTGCTTTTTCTAAGGCATGTATCTACATAACAGATCCTACCTTGCATATCCATTTCTTGTGAGCCTTGTGTTGTGTCCTGCCCCTGTGTTGTTCTTGCTTGTGGACCACCTCCCGATTGTACAGGGGTGGCACTGATGTTTGGAAACCATGTCTGCAACTGTCTATTCCACCATTCTAAAAAATGAACGTAGAACCGTGAGTGTGCCTCTTTTTCACATATTTATTACAATAAATACTACTAAATACAGCATTACACATAACCACACCACCCATATTGCTGTTAGGTTTATCTCTTTATTACACTCTATAACAACATACATCTTTTTAAAGCAATACTTATCTTGTAAAATAAAATAACAAACCTTCTAATTCGCTTTCTTGTGACCCTTGTAATGTAGCATCTCCATGGGCCCCACTATAGGAAATCTCTTGAGACTCCTCAGGTAGAGTTAACAAGGCAAACAATTCATCATTAATGTCACTCCAATCTAAAAGAAAAATCAATTCATATAGTTGTACTTCTTGCTACAGAAAACTATAACCTTAATATATTAAATGTCTAGTTTGAAACTTGCCCCTCCAGCACCACCCCCTTACACATTCATTTTTTGATAACCTTTCATCATAAGTCCTGACAAACTTTACCATTTAAACAGTAGTTATGTCTGTATATTAATTAACATACCTTCTATTTCCCCTTGTAACTGATTTGCATTCATGTATAAATTATATTGTGAATCTGTAGGCATGGTGAGATTTGCGTATAACTCATCTTCCTCACACTCTGAAACAATAGTTGAAATGTAATAGAGGCTCTGCAGATAGACAAAACGACCACCCTGCCCCCCCCCTCACTACTCCCCAATCTATAGATTTACCCAGAAAAGAAAAAATAATACCTTCACATGCTTTCACACATTGCGAATCTGTCACCTCCTCCTAATAAACACATAATGGTCGATATTACATACATACATACATACATACATACATACATACATACATACATACATATAATGAAGATCTATATTTAAATAGTTATAGAAGTACTCACATTAGCTTCTGCCATTCTGAAGCAGTCTTCTTCTATGGTCAGCCGTGCACAGTGTCTGAGGTTAATTGACCACCAACGTCTTATCAGCTTTTAAACAGCTATATCACACCTTTCCAATGGTGTTGACATAGAACGTATTCCTACAAACCTATTGGTGTTCCTGAAACCATGCCCCTAAAATTTGCTTTCTGTATAACCAATATCCCCAACCCCTCCTGAGAATTCTAAATGTCCTTTTGCCAATAGGAAATAACAACAGACTTCAAAAATTCTTCAGTGTGTAGCTTTTATTAGAAACACAAAATTTTACATTAACATGCACTTATAATCAAGTTTTGTAACAGTTTGACATATCAGTCTTTTTAAAGATATAGGTGTCTCATCGCATATCTTTTTCATTAATAAGAGTGGTTCCTTTGATTTTTCAATGCTTTCTATAAACGCCTTGACTTCATTTAAGGTGTCTCTTGTGAAATATAATTTACTCATTTTGTCTGAAATATTAATAATTAGCCATACAATTTGAGGTCTAGATATTTGAAGACACATGCTTTTAATAAGGCTTGCTTCATCGGTTCCGTCCGTTTGGTCTTCATTTTGCAGGCATCCCATTAAACAATGCTGGAGAATTTTGATAATACAGTTCTTGACAATTTGCAACAACCCTGTATTCAGTTGTGGTGCCAGTTCTGAAAAAAAGACATATCTTACAATATATATTCTATTTTTTCAAATCGTGAAACTTTTTTTGTTTTTTTGTTTACATATAATGCATACCTTCATTGTTTGGTGGCTGACAGAATCGACAATAACATATCTTAACCGGTAAGTCAAGTATACTCTCAATGTAAATTTTTTTACAAAGTTTCCTAATTCGCCGGGGTCTCTTTGCTGGCTCTGGTGTCATTTTCACATCGAATAAATCATCAATTGGTTCTTCATTATGAACACTTTTATTATTTCCATTGTCAGCTTGCATGTTGGGGTCTCAGAAGCCTAAGCCTTAAGTGGTTAGAAAAGCCTCAAAATTCCTTAGTCAAGGCCTTGGCACGTGATTTGGCTGTCTCTGTGCGCATGTGTACCAATATCCAGAATATGTCTGGACATATCTCCCAACCTGGATGTGCCCGGACACGTCTCTATATTGTTTATACAACCCCTGCTGTGTGTAAAGAAATGTCATTATTTGGAATCCACTATTGTTATGTTGACAGACTCCCATTCCTGTTAATTATTTTTACTTCTAATCTTGTGAAAGCAGGCGTGTACGAGCCACAAAAGTTGCTTCCTCATTCCTTTAGCTTCTGTCTTTGTAAGATAGCTAACTCATGTACAAGAAAGTTAATTTTCTTCGCAAATATAGTTTTTATTTTATTTTAACATCTCTGTAAAAAAATCCCTCATGTCGGGGGCTCTCTTTGCTTGTATACTGCTTTTAAACAGGCTGTGTAAAACGCCCCGATGTGAAGTTCCTCTGGCAAGTAATTATGACGTCATAATTATTCATACCGAAAGGGATTGTGGGTCTGTTGTGTTTGTCGTTACTACGTCCCCGTGTGAAAGGCCACGGGTGTCACAACCGGCGGGTGCGTCTTTTGAAACCGTGCTACCGGGGATGAGGCTTTCGGGTTCACTTGGGGTTTGCCTCACCATGACCTTAAAGTACTTCATTTAAAAAGGAGTTCCGGCATTTTGGGTAGGGGTGGGAGGGGTGGTTGGGGCTGAGGGTTAGGGTTAGGGTTAGGGTTAGGGTTAGGGTTAGGGTTAGTGATGTCATAAATGGGGAGGGGTTACACTGTAAACAAAAACACGTCACAAAAGGGGTGGAATCATAACAAAATACGTCACACAAAGGGGCGTGGCTAAAAACATAAACAATAACAAGGGGGCGGGGCTTATACCGTTAAAAAACGATATGTAACATATACTACTTAGCTAGATGATAGCTAGATGATAGATAGATAGATAGATAGATAGATATAGATAGTTAGATAGATAGATAGATAGATAGATAGATAGATAGATAGATAGATAGTTAGATAGCTAGATAGCTAGATAGCTAGATAGCTAGATAGCTAGATAGCTAGATAGCTAGATAGCTAGATGATAGATATAGCTAGATAGCTAGATAGCTAGATAGCTAGATAGCTAGATAGCTAGATAGCTAGATAGCTAGATAGCTAGATAGCTAGATAGCTAGATAGCTAGATAGCTAGATAGCTAGATAGCTAGATGATAGATATAGATAGATAGATAGATAGATAGATAGATAGATAGATAGATAGAGAGAGAGAGATAGATAGATAGATAGATATAGATAGTTAGATAGTTAGATAGTTAGATAGATAGTTAGATAGTTAGATAGTTAGATAGTTAGATAGTTAGATAGTTAGATAGATAGTTAGATAGTTAGATAGTTAGATAGTTAGATAGTTAGATAGATAGATAGATATAGCTATCTAGCTATCTAGCTATCTAGCTATCTAGCTATCTAGCTATCTAGCTATCTAGCTATCTAGCTATCTAGCTATCTAGCTATCTAGCTATCTAGCTATCTAGCTATCTAGCTATCTAGCTATCTAGCTAGAGGTAGCTAGAGATAGCTAGAGATAGCTAGATAGCTAGATAGCTAGATAGCTAGATAGTTAGATAGCTAGATAGCTAGATAGCTAGATAGCTAGATAGCTAGATAGCTAGATAGCTAGATGATAGATAGATAGATAGATAGATAGATAGATAGATAGAGATAGATAGATAGATAGATAGATAGATAGATAGATAGATAGATAGATAGATAGATAGATAGATAGATAGATAGATAGATTTACCATGCTAGTCCAGTGTAAATTGGTGGATAGATTTTTTTTTTACTTCACAAACTAGGTTTAGAGATAGAATAACTGGATATAACATTCATGTATCCCATCATGTATGATATAGATGCCAAAAGGAGTGTAACCAGGATATATTTTATTTCCAGTTTTAGATAAATGTTACATTAATTTAATAATAACCTGTTTGGAGAATTGGAACGTTAACACTTCTGAATTAGCTTGCAAACATATCATTAACTTACTCTGAACTCTCACAAGAACAAAGGGGGTGCTATGAAGGTTAACCTCTTAACATAACTAAGAATTTCTGACATTAATTGTGGAATGATTAAAATAATAGTGCTGGCTGAAAGAACTGCAAAATATAAATGGAAAATGTTCTGAATGGTAATGCCTTAGGACAGTTATAAAAAGTTCAGAATGATCTTTTGGATAGCAAGAACTTCCAGTTGATAATATATAGAATAGAATAGAATAGAATTCTTTATTGGCCAAGTGTGATTGGACATAAAAGGAATTTGTCTTTGTTGCATATACTCTCAGTTTACATAAAAGTAAACATACATTCATCGTGAATCATAAAGTACAACACTTAATGATAGTCATAGGGTACAAATAAACAATCAAATCATACTAGGAAACAATCAATATAAATCATAAGGATACAAGCAACAAAGTTACAGTCATACAGTCATAGGTGGGAGGAAATGGGTGATAGGAATGATGAGAAATTAATAGTAATAGTAATGCAAACTTAATAAATAGTTTGACAGTGTTGAGGGAATTGTTTGTTTAGCAGAGTGATGGCATTCAGGAAAAAAAACTGTTCTTGTGTTTAGTTTTTCTGGTGTGCAGTGCTCTATAGCATTGTTTTGAGGGTAGGAGTTGAAACAATTTATGTCCAGGATGAGAGGGGTCTGTAAATATTTTCACGACCCTCTTTTTGACTTGTGCGGTATACAGGTCCTCAAAGGAAGGCAGGTTGGTAGTAAATGTTTTTTCTGCAGTTCTAATTATCCTCTGAAGTCTGTGCCGGCCTTGTTGGGTTGCGGAACCATATGCAAAAGTATATCAGTATACCCTCCTCCCCAATCTAGATTTATAAGTCTTATTTTAGCAGCCAAAACATCTTTGAAACTACATCTCTAATCAAGCTATTTACCACTTTTTTTTTTCAATTTTCTCTAGACTGTCTTCTCAATAGTGTCTTGTGTACCTAACCAGGATATGGGAAGCAGATATTTTGTCAATCTTTTATTTTTAAAGTAACAAATCTAATTGAATGAAAATAATAATTTAGTGTTGAGGGGCATGAAGCAAAAAGAAATTATACATAAAAGTTCTAGGTATCTAGTTTTGAAATTCTACTGAAGCAAAATCATTAATCCTCTATAACAGGAGTGTCAAACTCACAGTGTGATGCTGTTATCATGTGACATATCACAACTTTTTTCTTCTTCGCTAAACCAGAAGTGGGCATGGACAGCGTATGACACATTCAGCCCAACGGACACAAGTTTGACACCTCTGTTCTATGATTCGTGGAACAAAATATTGTTTCACAACTCTTAACAGATATGTTGTAAAAATTATGTGATCTTCCTGACCAGAATAATCCAGATGATTTAGAGTTACTTATAATCCAATTTGGAGTAGCAATTATGTTCAATAATTAAACACATATTTTTTTTGACAATCACTTTCCACTCTGTGGATTTAGATTTCTGCTTCTTTTTCTCTGAAACTGGTACATTTTACAACTGTTAACGGTTTTATGCCAGGGTAGCTAATGACAAATTAATTTTCCTGTAACATGAACACATTCTTCAAAGGAGATGTTGCCATTTATTTGAGACTAGAAGGGGTACAACAAAATATCCTTTGGAAACAAAAATTGGAAGGCCTGATTAATTTACTGAGGGATTGACTAATTAATTTGCAAGTACATAATGCATATATTGCTTAAGTCATAGCAGTATAATAAGCATACATTTTTAATCTTTAAATAACAGAACTGTGTGAGCATCAAAAAGGAAGATTAGTTGCGGAATATCTGTGAAACAAAGAAGGAAAAGGCTCACTGACCGAATCAGGGATTTAGTTCTTTCAGGATCTTCCTTTCAAATATATACTGTACATAAAGGGAGGAGTTTGAGCAAATGTAATATTTAAAGCACAAAATGGTTTTTATATGGTTTGAGTAGGGGTTATATCTTTAATATATAGGCAAAATTCTACTTTTACATTATAACCTTGGTCTCTGGGATGCACAGCTCTCTGCCACTTAAGCTGTTTGCTACATATTTAATATTTGAAAACAATCACATGTATACAAAATTATTACTGGAATTAACCAGTACAGATTTCTCATTGTATTACATAATCTGGACCACAGGAATCCAGAAGTCCCCTAGATGGCAGCAAAGCACCCACCCTAATCCTTTCCTTAATTAAAATAAAGAAGTATTTCTCACAATTAAACAATGCAGAATGCAGAATGAAATTGACAAGAGGTACTGAAGATCCAGACCTTGAGCTTGAGTGAGCCAAGCTAAATATGGAAAATAGCAAGACTATGACTGGGTGACAGGTACCTAGTTTTTCTCATGTTCCTAACAAAAAAGCAGTGGCTATTTCCAATGTATAGAAATAACAGGAATCAATAGAAACATCAGAAGCTTTGTGCAAAGATCAATGACACAATGACATCATGGAAGGCACAGTTGCTGGTCAATGGTGAGAGACTGGCAGAGTCATCCCAAAGGTGCTTTTTCAGGAGGCAACTGGACTTTCTTGTATTTCTTTGAAGACATTTCACTTTTCATTCAAGAAGCTTCTTCAGCTCTGACTGGATAGTGGGGGATGGAAGGATTTATGCTCCTTGTAGACAGCTGTCATTTTCATTCTTTTAGAGGGTTGTTGAGGCCACTTGAATGTTTATTTGTGTTCGCAGGGTCACCTGGATGGGTTGTAGACTGGAGATAGATGATGTCAAATTCTTCCCCCTCTGTTGAGAGTGGGCTGTTCAATTTTGACATACACTATATTGCCAAAAGTATTCGCTCACCTGCCTTTACTCGCATATGAACTTACTGTAAGTGACATCCCATTCCTAATCCACAGGGTTCAATATGACGTCGGTCTACCCTTTGCAGCTATAAGAGCCAAGGTGGCGCAGTGGTTAAATGCAGCACTGCAGGCTACTGCTAGATCAGCAGTTCAGCGGTTCAAATCTCACCTGCTCAGGGTTGACTCAGCCTTCCATCCTTCCGAGGTGGGTAAAATGAGGACCCAGATTGTTGGGGGCAATATGCTGACTCTCTGTAAACCGCTTAGAGAGGCCTGAAAGGCCTATGAAGCGGTATATAAGTCTACTGCTATTGCTATTGCTATAACAGCTTCAACTCTTCTGTGAAGGCTGTCCACAAGGGTTAGGAGTGTGTTTATGGGAATTTTTGATCATTCTTTCAGAAGCGCATTTGTGAGGTCACACACTGATGTTGGACGAGTTTACGTGGCCTACCACTTCATGGCTGAGTTGCTGTCATTCCCAAACACTTCCACATTCTTATAATACAGCTGACAGTTGACTGTGGAATATTTAGGAGCGAGGAAATTTCACGATTGGATTTGTTGCACAGGTGGCATCCTATCACAGTTCCATGCTGGAATTCACTGAGCTCCTGAGAGCGACACATTCTTTCACAAATGTTTGTAAAAACAGTCTACATGCCTAGGTACTTGATTTTATACACCTGTGGCCATGGAAGTGATTGGAACACCTGATTCTGATTATTTGGATGGGTGAGCGAATACTTTTGGCAATATAGTGTAGATGGCCTCTTTGACCCCTCCTTCAAACCATTGGTTCTCTCTGTCCAAAATGTGGACTTTGCTCTCTTCAAAAGAGTAGCCTGAGTCTTTTAAATGCAGATGCTGATAAATCTAGTCCTGATGTTTGTTCTTCTATGTTGCACCATGTGCTTATGAAGTGGTTGTTTTGTTTCCCCAATGTACAGATCTGCACATCAGGACTGCCTGCAATGTACGGAATGACAACATTGTTTTGTTTATTGTTCTATAAACAGACCTGGATGACTGGAGAATTTCCACAGACATTTAGATTGGCAGTGGTTAATATCAAGAGAGGGGTTTTTCAAGGACACTGACTCTCACCACCATTGTTTGTCATTGTACTGATTTGTCCACCAACAATACTGAACAAATTGGGGCATGGTTATCAAATACTAAAAACATCTGCCAAACTATCCTATCTCCTTTATGTGGACAATCTGAAACTTTGTAGAAAATATGACCTGAATTGCTGTTTGACACTTTTCAAATATGCAGCTAAAATACTCTAGTGGAATTTGGATTGGACAAATGTGCAACCTTTGCCACCAACATTTTTTTTTTACTACCAGTTCTGTGGCGTGGCTTGGTGGGTGTGGCAGGGGATAGGATACTGCAAAATCCCCATTCCCTCCCCAATCCTGGTGGAAGGTTATTGCAAAATTTTCATCCCCACCCAACTCTTGGGCCAACCAGAGGTGGTGTTTACCAGTTCTCCAAACTACCCATAATTTCCACTACCAGTTCTCCAGAATCTGTCAGAACCTGCTGAATTTCACCCCTGCTTACGTATATGTATTTGTACATACACACAAATACACACACATTTTAAAAGAATGACAATACAAATTTTGAAAGAGAAAATGCAAGAGTACCTGTTTCTTTCTTTGTACAAAAAAATACAAGTTTAAAAATAGACAAAAAAAGTATAGAAAATAAAGTTATAAAGAAGTGACTTCTGGTCTTCCAAAAATCAGTTACAAACACATTTATATTTTAGTCTCTTTTTCTAAGGTTAATTTAATTTCCTTCTTTCCATACTATACACATTTTAATAAATAAAATTCATTTTTGCATGATGGAAATGTGCACTACATATTTTTTTTCCTAATTATCTATCCATTAGTATAACAAAATGAGTTTGGGCTTCAATTGAATAATAATCTTTAAAATTCTTTGTATCACATCATTAATTGTATTTGAACACATATTTTTGTTGGCTTTTGGACAATTATGCCAGACATGACAAAATGATCCTTTATGTTGTTGTTTTTTTACAGTTTCTGATTTTTCATCACATGCCATCATGACTTATACAATATCTTACAGTTATATGTTTATATTATTACTTACTTAAGCTTAGTGATTGTATTGAAACAGTTCCATCAAAGTTATTGAGGTTTTAACATTTATTACAACAGTAGCAAATTTGTAAGGCTGTTTTTCATAAACAGAACTTTTTTGTTCCATTTCCCATTCAGGTAAGTAGACCTAGAGAGATTTCTTAGTAGCTATACGTAGCTATAAAAGCTAATCTGTGATTTTGAAAGAAGTTATTCTGCTACCCTTAGAGTTCTGGAAATGCCATTTCAGAATTGAAATAATTTGCTGTTGGGCATGGAGTTCAACCAAGTCTTTCTTGTAATATTGCATAAATGAATTAAAGTAATAACAATGCTCAGTTCTGATGAGCAAAACCATGGAGATTGGATAATATTTGATGTTATTTACATAGAGATTGAAACAGTCTTGTAATTTTGCTACTGAGGCATTTAAAAAAAGTCCAACTCTAAGATAATTCTTCTAATTAAGGTTCTTTGGCACTTTCTTACAAGGCAATGGACTTTTTCAACATTTTTCCAGAAGGCATGTGTGTGTGTGTGATGGTTACATGGTGGCATAGCAGATACTCAGAAAAAAAATTGCCCTGTATATCATACATACCTACAGAACTGTGTCTTTATTTATCCTCCAATTTGTGAGGGTATGACAATCTTCAATGATACAGGTCAGAGAATGCAATTTTTCACAAAAACTTGAAAGTCCTATTGGCTTCAACAGGAAAATGTATCATATATACTTCAGTTTTAGCATATATATAATTTATAAGCATTCATATTTTGTTTCATGGTTCACAATTGTAGCTGCAATCCAATTCATATTTATTGATGTTACAAGTAAATATGCAGAGGACTCAGGCAGACATATATTTATTTATAAAGTTTCTGTCTCCTGCCTTCCATAGCTGAAAATGATTTAAAGCAAGGCTTCAACATATCTAATACCAGCTTCTTGGAAAAAAAAACAGTGCAAAACTCTAAAACATCCACCTGTTGAAAGTCCTACCATTGGTCATTTCTCTAATGGTGATAGGAAGGAAGGAATCATTTGCATCCAATTCTTATTTGGACCAATTGGAAAATAAATAAAAAGAAACAGAAATGAACAATTCTTAACAGCTGATCACACAAAATAGACTTTCAAACATTTCAATACATCCCAGCAAAGATGCAAGCAAATGGGTATTCTATGGAGATTCATTTGAACTATTATTGTAGAAAAAGCATTTTTCTTGCCACTATCAATCAATTTCTTGAATGCTGATCTTAGTTGTAGTTGAGGGGAACATTAATTAAATGTGTGCAAGCTTGACACATCTATAAGGCTATGGTCTTATAGCCTTGTAGAATGGTTGTGCATTTGGCAACTCCAAATCTCAACTAACACTGATTTGTATTGGCAATACAAATCAGAACACCAAATAGAAGTTAGGCGGAAATGACCTCGTTGACGACCCTCACTCTGTCAAGGACCTAGGAGCATTCATCTCAAATGATTTAAGCCCCAGATCTCACTGTAGCAGCATTGAAAAAAAGGCATTGTTAACCTAATTTTGTGAAGCTTCTTCTCTGACAACATAGTACGGCAAACTAGGGCATACAAAACCATTGCCAGACCAAATCTCAAATACAGCTTGTCTAGCTGGAATCCACACTGTATATTGGACATTAACATGATCGAGCGGGTCCAGAGGTATTTCATGAGAAGAGTACTCCACACCTCTGCTCACAATAGAATCCCTTATGCCACCAGGCTCGAAATGTTGGGCTTGGACAATCTGGAATTGAGCCACCTGCAGTCGAACTTAAGCATAGTACACAAAATTGTCTGTTGCAACATCTACCAGTCAACAACTACTTCAGCTTCCTCCACAATAATACATAGGCAAACAATCAATACAAACTCAAAGTAAACCTCTCCAAACTCGATTACAGAAAATATGACTTCAGCAACAGAGCAGTCAACTCATGGAACTCACTACCTGACTCCATTCTTACATCTTCAAACCCTAACAGCTTCAACCTTAAACTGTCTACCATGGACCTCACCCCATTCCTAAGAGGTCCATAAAGGGGGCGTGTATAAGCACACCAGCGTGCCTTCTGTCCCTGTCCTACTGCCCCCATTTATTTGTATTCATTTCCTTTATTCACGTCCGTGTTCATACTTATATCTGCTATTTTGCACAAGTTTGGCAAACTAATAAAAATAAATAAATAAATATAAGATCTAGGCATGTCTAGGTCTTAATCTTGATTATGATTAAATGACAGTCAAGAGCTAGCATTTTTTTTTTATAATTGCAGCCACTTAATGGACATGTTGATTTTTACAGTCTAGAATTGGCAGACCAATTCTGCAGGGCTTCAAATATTAAAAACAATGCTTTGAGTTAAGCCCTAAAGCAAACTGAATAGAAAATTCTACAATTTTGATCAACCAGTCTTTACTTACAAGAAGACAGGACTGGTATTTTGACTGGAGGAAATATTTAGGATTTGAACACTCATACAGCCTGAGTTATGAATTTGTAGCTTCATTTTTCTTTGAAATTCACACAATTGTTAGTGATATGTATGCTATTTAAAGCTACATTCCAGTTAGAGAAAGTGTGGGAATAATAAATAGGGGCAAGAGATAAATTAGACAGCACAGAAAGGACAAATCTTGATTTATAGAATGGATCAGATGTTTTCTGTAAACATTTGACCTTTTTTACATAGAAAAAAAAATAACTTTCAAGTAATCTGCCTTAAATTTACCAAGCGGCTTGCTTATCTTTTATTTCCATAAAGTGATTTTTCCCTTGTTTTATGGATATATAACAATTTTGGTTTTGCTCATTTAGATGAAATTGCTATTCAACAATATAATTGCTATTTATATGTCTGTTCACATGTGCCATTTAATATAAGTAGGTTTATATGCTTGGGGACATTTTCAAATAGAAAAAAAGAAAATAAGAACAAAAAGAGCTCATTTTGATGGTCAAAATGCAGATCTTGATGACAGTTACAAATTTATCTATCTATCTATCTATCTATCTATCTATCTATCTATCTATCTATCTATCATCTATGCCTCTGTGGTGCAGTGGTTAGAGTGCAGTACTGCAGGCTACTTCTGCTGACTGCCAGCTGCCTGCAATTTGGCAGTTCAAATCTTACCAGGCTCAAGGTTGACACAGCCTTGCATCCTTCCGAGGTGGGTAAAATGAGGACCCAAATTGTTGGGGGCAATTAGAGAAGGCCAAAAAGTAATGTAAAGCAGTATATACGTCTAAATGCTATTGCTATCTATCATCTATCTATCACCTATTTTTCAAAATAGGTAATTCAGTCATCAGGCAATCAAAAAAGCAAGTGATAATAGACCTGATAACTAAATTACTTATTTTGTGCTTCTCTGTAGGTGTATTAGAGTTCATAAAAAGGTTCAGGATAAAACCCTGAAGCAGTGGTGAGTTTCAAATTTTTTTAGAACCTCTTCTTTGATGTGGCCTGCTTTGTGGGAGTGGCTTGCCAGCCATGTGACTGTGTGGGCAGGGCCAACTTGTAAAATGTGATGAAACTCACTTAACAATGCTCTTGCTTAGCAACCAAAATGTTGGCTCAGGAACTCTGGCATTGAAGTGTGCAAGTCTTAAAGCTGTCAAGTTACAAGACCCTCGCACCCCTAAGCCTTTAGAAAAAAAAACCATGGGTTTTCAAACTTGAGAGCTTTAAGACTTGTGGACTTCAACTCCCAGAATTCCTCCTCTTGCTCGTCATCTTGATGATGTGCAGACGGGCAGGGGGAGGGAGCTGGAACCGGTTCTAAATGGCACTGTAGATTTGTGGAACCTCTTCTATAGAAGAGGTGAGAACTGGCAGGAACCCACCCCTGCCCTGAAGGCTCTTAAGTAGCTTCTGAATCGGGTCCGGAAGGCAGTTAACCACCACAGAATTTAACATTAGCTCCTCTTCTAGTAGCCTCTTACATCAAAACACAGCAATACAGAGTGCAAGATAAGCCATTGCCAATACCCCCAAGGCATTTTCTTGCAGCAAAGTTCCTAAGGAAAAATCTGCAGAAAAGGACAATTGAAAGTCAGCAATAGACTAAATCTTTGGAGAAATAGGATAAGAGAGAGGGAGTGTTACCACCTCCGAGAGACTGCAAAGAACTACAAGAAAACAGAATAAGGGCATCTTGCAGCATCAAGTAGACACATTTTTAAAAAAATTGGACAGAGCTGTTACAATTCTTGAACATTAGGTTATTTTAAAACAAGCAAACTAGAAAAGGCAGTACCGGTTTTAATTAAATATCTACTTTATATTCCGGAGTTATAGCCATTCTAAGACTGCATCATCCTCATTTCTTCATCATCATCATCATCATCATCATCATCATCATCACCATCATCTTCATCTATTACTGTTGTGGCCCGGCAGGAGCCGTTGGAACTGCCACCAAACTCCGACAGCAAGGGGCCCTATGAGTCGGCCATGGAGGATGTGGAGGACCCTGGACAGGGTTCTGACTCCGAGCAGGGTGCAGAGAGACTGGTTGGCCACCAGGTGGTGCCTGAGCCTTGGATCAGTGGGGAGGAGGCAAGAGAGAGTGATCCAGAAACCACTTGTGAGTTGTTCCGGGATGCACACCGTCGAAGGGCTACTTGACGTCAAGAACAACTATGTAATTACAGGAGGTAATTACGCTCAGCTGATGGTCATTAAGCTCCTCTCCCAGACTATAAAAGAGACTGCTTGTGCCACGCCCTTCTTGCAGAAGTCAACATTTGGGATTAAAGAGAAACGAACTTGGCAGGCTGGATTGCTGCCAGAGTTTGTTTGCATTGCTGCCAAGTTTTGTAGGGCTTGCTGCCAAAGTCCTTATCTGTTTGTTTATTTGGCTTTCAGCCACCGAAAGTCTGGTCTTGTTATTAAAAGACATTGCATTTTACGCTTGTCTTGGCTTTCGTTACTAGAAGGAGGAGTGGGGTCAGAACATATTACTAAACAATCGAAATAAGACAATATCTTCCTTAAGACTAACAAGAAAAAGATTTTAGGAAAAAGAAAGAACAAGGAAAAAGATTTTAACTTACGTCTTTTTGGGTTGTATATCCTTTTTCACTTTGCAGGATTAATTTGATCCCTTTCCTTTAGCCACAGAAGAAAGGTGATATTGTAATTTTCAAAATTAGTTAATTTCTAAGCATTTTATTGGGATGCTTTAGTATAGCATACAAAGTTCCAGTGGCAATTTTTTAGAGGGAAACAAAAAACTGATTGATTCAAACAAACAGTGTTTGTTTGCTGATCTTGCATGCTCCTTTTGTGAATTTCCTTTTGATCCTTATCTTTTTTTTGGGGGGGGGTTGAGGGGGAGAACTACACTACAACCACCATCTATATCTACTTGCAAAGGAAACATAGGGAACACAGGCATTTTAAAATACGTATAATGCTGGAGGATCAGCATTATCACCACCATCTTCATATCAAACAGACCTGAGAATCTACAGTCATCAATAGATTTGTCCATGTAAACATGATTCAGAATATCAGTGTCTGATTACATACTGTATGCAATAGGAATAGCACTTAGATGTATATACCACTTCATAGTCCTCTCTAAGCAGTTTACAATGCCAGCATATTGCCCTCAGCAATCTGGGTCCTTGTTTTACCCACCTCGGATGGGTGGAAAGCTGAGTCAACCTTCATCCTGGTGAGATTCGATCTGTCAAATTGCTGGCAGCCTGTAATCAGCAGAAGTAGCCTGCACTCTAACCACTGGGCCACCACCACCACTGAATATCATTCATCGACCTTTAGTTGTTTGTAATATATTCCAAGATGCAAATCTGTTATAATTAATTAATTAATTAATTAATTAATATCAAATTTATTTGCTTTCTATATTGCGGTTCAAGCATAAGGAATCATATAGCCCATTTGAGGATTTTTTAAATGCTCTTTTTTGAGCATCTCAATAAGACAGCCAGCTGTATAATATTTAGATTGTTTAGATTAATATACTGTATCTACACAAATATAATTTGTATTATTAAAATGATGGCCTAAAGTCATCCAGCTAGCTTTCACGCCTAAGGTAGGACTGGAACTCATAGTTTCCTGATTTCCAGATCAGTATTTTAACCAATACACCAACATTAGGTAGTTGTAGTTGTAGTTGCGTTTATTTATAGGCCGCCCTTTTCCCTGAGGGGACTCGGGGCGGCTAACAACTTATGGGAGGGGAAGACGTACAATAACATAAAAATACAGTATGTAGTTAAGATCAAACAACATTCATTCAACATTCGGGCGGGGGCAAACTATGGTCTTTACCCCCAGGCTGGCGGGATAGCCAGATCTTGAGGGCTGTGCGGAAGGTCTGAAGGGTGGTGAGGGTACGAATCTCCATGGGGAGATCGTTCCAGAGGGTCGGAGCTGCTACAGAAAAGGCTCTCCTCTGCGTAGTTGCCAGCCGGCACTGGCTGGCAGATGGCACTCGGAGGAGGCCTAATCTGTGGGATCTTATGGGTCGAGAGGAGGTAATTGGCAGGAGGCGGTCTCCCAAGTACGCAGATCCACTACCATGAAGGGCTTTATAGGTAGTAAGAAGCACCTTGAAGCGCACATGGAGGTCAACAGGTAGCCAGTGCAGCTCGCGGAGGATAGGTGTTATGTGGGCGAACCGAGGTGCACCCACGATCACTCGCGCGGCCGCATTCTGGACTAGCTGAAGCCGCCGGATGCTCTTCAAGGGCAGCCCCATGTAGAGCACGTTGCAGTATTCCAGCCTAGAGGTCACGAGGGCGCGAGTGACTGTTGTGAGAGCCTCCCGATTCAGGTAGGGTCGCAACTGGCGCACCAGGCGAACCTGGGCAAATGCCCCCCTGGTCACAGCCGACAGGTGGTGATCAAAGGTCAGCTGTGGATCCAGGAGGACTCCCAAGTTGCGAACCCTGTCTGAGGGGTGTAAATTTTGACCCCCCCAGCCTGAGCGTTGGAACACTAACCAAATTTTTGGGAGGGAAACACAACAGCCACTCGGTCTTTTCTGGGTTGAGTACAAGCTTCTTAGCCCGCATCCAGTCCCTAACGGCTTCAAGACCCCGGCTCATCACGTCCACCGCTTCATTGAGTTGGCACGGGGCGGACAGATACAGCTGCGTATCGTCCGCATATTGGTGGTATCTTATCCCGTGCCTCCGAATGATCTCGCCCAGCGGTTTCATGTAGATGTTAAATAGTATGGGGGACAGGACCGACCCCTGCGGCACCCCATATGATAGGGGCCTCATGGTCGATCTCTGACCCCCGACCAACACCGACTGCGACCTGTCCGAGAGGTAGGAGGAGAACCACTGCAAAACAGTGCCTCCCACCCCCACCTCCCACAGTCGTCGCAGAAGGATACCATGGTCGATGGTATCGAAAGCCGCCGAGAGGTCGAGGAGAACCAAGATGGAGGCATGGCCTCCATCCCTGGCTCTCCAGAGATCATCGGTCAATGCGACCAAAGCGGTTTCTGTGCTGTAACCAGGTCTGAAGCCGGACTGGAAGGGGTCCAGGTAATCGGCTTCCTCCAAGGACCGCTGGAGCTGGTAGGCCACCACCTTCTCAACAACCTTCCCAATAAAGGGGAGGTTGGAGACTGGACGGTAGTTGTTAAGTACGGCTGGATCCAAAGATGGTTTCTTCAGGAGGGGGTCTCACCACTGCCGTTTTAAGTGCGGCGGGGAAGTGCCCCTCCCGAAGCGAGGCAGTAATAACCGCTTGGATCCAGCCCCGTGTCACCTCCCTGCTGTTAGCAACCAGCCAGGAGGGACACGGGTCCAGTACACAGGTGGAGGCACTCACAGCCCTCATGGCCTTGTCCACGTCCCCGGAAGTAACATCCTGAAACTCAACCCAGCGATGGTCAACCAAATCGTCCTCTCGTGCCTCAGCTGGTTCTGCAAAGGTGGAGTCCAAATCCGACCGAAACCGAGCAACTTTGTCCGCCAAGAACTGGGCATAATCTTCAGCCCTACCCTGCAAGGGGTCCCCCGTATCCCTCTTATTTAAGAGGGAGCGGGTTATCCTAAACAGGGCGGCTGGACGAGACTCGGCGGATGCAACCAAGGTGGCAATATAAGATCTCTTTGCTGCCCTAAGTGCCCTGATGTAATCCTTGGTGCAGGTTGTTAAAAGTGCTCGGTTCGGTTCGGATTTATCGGACCTCCACAGGTGCTCTAGGCGTCTCCTCTGGCGCTTCCTCTCCCGGAGCTCCTCGGTGAACCAATGAGGCCTCCGGGATCCGCCGCCTCGGAGGGGCCGTAGTGGCGCAATCCGGTCGAGGGTCTCCGATGCTGCCGAATGCCAGGCGGCAGCCAGAGTCTCTACCGGACTGTGGGCGAGAGTATCAGGAATAACCCCAAGCTCCGTCTGGAACCTCAAAGGGTCCATAAGTCTCCTGGGGCGGAACCACTTGGTCGGTTCCTCCTCCCTACAGTGGGGGTTTGGTCTTCGGAAGTCAAGCCTCAGTAGGCAGTGGTCTGACCACGACAGGGGTATGATCTTATTACCCCTCAGACCAAGATCACAAGTCCACTGCTCCGAGAGGAATACGAGGTCGAGCGTGTGACCCGCAGAGTGAGTTGGGCCCCGAATTATCTGGGTCAAGCCCATGGCTGTCATGGAAGCCATGAACTCCTGCGCCCCATCCGAGTGTTCACCGAGCGTAGGCAAATTGAAATCCCCCAGGACCATAAGCCTGGGGAACTCAACTGCCAGCTCGGCTACCAACTCGAGGAGCGAGGGGAGGGCTGCTGCAACGCTGTTGGGAGGCAGGTACGTTAGCAGCAGACCCACTTGACCCTTGAGGTCCAGCTTCACCAGCAGGCACTCACACCCGACAAGCTCCGGAGCAGGGATCCTACGAGGAACCAAAGACTCCCGAATAACAATAGCCACACCCCCACCCCTTCCCTGAGCTCTTGGCTGATGAAGCACCTGAAATCCTTCTGGGTACATTTCTACGAGGGGGACTCCTCCCTCCGGGCCCAGCCAGGTCCTGTCCTGTCCTGTCCTATTCTTCATGTATTGGATGCACATACTATTTATGCAGTATATCTTTCAGATAACAATAGCACTTGGACTCATGTATCACGTCATCAGTGGTAGGTTTCAAAATTTTTTAGAATGTCTTCTGTAGGTGTGGCCTGCTTTGTGGGAGTTTTGGCTCAGAAACTCTGGCATTTGAAGCACACATGTCTTAATGCTATCAAGTTACAAGACCCTTGCACCCCTAACCTTTAGAAACAAAGGCTGTTCAAACTTGACAGCTTTAAGACTTGTGGACTTCAACTCCCAGAATTTCTCTTCTCGCTCTTCATCTTGATGATGTGTGGATGGGCGGGGGAAGGGAGCTGGAACCGGTTCTAAACAGCACTGTAAATTTATGGAACCTCTTCTATAGAAGAGGTTAGAACTGGCAGGAACTCACCCCTGCACTTCGTAGTACTTTATAGTCTTTTCTAAGCAGTTTATAGAGTCAGCATATTGCCCTCAACAATCTGGGTCATCATTTTACCGACCTTGGAAGGATGGAAGGCTGGGTCAACCTTGAGCCGGTCAAACACAAACTTCTGGCAGTGAGCAGTGAATTAGCTTGCAGTTTGTACATTGGTACCTTTATTATTAGTATTATTAGAATGAAATAGGAGTATCAAACTATAGAAAGCTAGCACAATGCAGAAGTCTTACAGAGCTAAACACAAGTTTATGTGTTTCATTTTTTAAAAATAGTTTTTATTGAACATTTTAATCTTTAAAAACAGAAAGAAAAACACAAGAAAAAAACAAAACACAAAACATACATAATAATGTAAAGTAATTATACAGCCTTCTGTATTGGCTTTCATATTTAGCCTTTCTAGTTCTCCATTTTTCACTGCCTTCCTATTGCTTTTACTTTGTCCTATAATATAACAACAGTAGTAGTAACACTTATAATATTATTAATTATTTATATCACCTTTATATTTACATTCTCTATTTTCTGTTTTGGCTTCTGTTTTCTAGCCACTTATAAACTGTATTCCATATTTTATAGAAACCCAATTCTTCTCTTTCTTTTAGTTCTATAGTCATTTTCTCTATTTCTGCACATTCAAGTACTTTTCTAATTATTGTTTCCTTTATATTTACATTCTCTATTTTCTGTTTTGGCTTCTGTTTTCTAGCCACTTATAAACTTTATTCCATATTTTATAGAAACCCAATTCTTCTCTTTCTTTTAGTTCTATAGTCATTTTCTCTATTTCTGCACATTCAAGTACTTTTCTAATTATTGTTTCCTTTATATTTACATTTCCTATTTTCTGTTTTGGCTTCTGTTTTCTAGCCACTTATAAACTGTATTCCATATTTTATAGAAACCCAATTCTTCTCTTTTAGTTCTATAGTCATTTTCTCTATTTCTGCACATTCAAGTACTTTTCTAATTATTGTTTCATCTGCGGGTATTGATTTTTTTCCAGTTTTGTGCAAAAGCAATCCTAGCTGCAGCGAGTATTTGTATTATTATGTATTGAAGTTGTTTATCCATTTTTTGATCTAATAGTGCTAATAAGAATGCTTCTGGTTTTAGTTCTATTTTTTCCTCCATAATTTCTTCCAACCATTTCCAAATTTTGCACCGGTATTTTCTTGTCTACATCCACTACATATGATAGAATGTTCCAGACTTGTGACTACATCTTCAACAATTGGGGGATAAATTTGGGTACATTTTGGCCAATTTCGCTGGGGGCAAATGCCATCTATAAAACATTTTATGAAGGTTTTCTTTGTAAGCTACTGCCGTCGTAAATTTATAATTTCTTTCCCACAGTTTATCCCATTTAACTCTATATTATGGCCAAAATTTCTTCCCCAGCTAATCATTGTCTCCTTTACTGTTTCTTCCTCCATTTTATATCTTAGAAGAAAATTATATAATTTGGTAATCATTTTTCCTCCCATTCCTAATAATATTTAATCCAATTCCATTTGTTTCTTGTGTATTCCATATTGTTCCTGATATTTTTTGAATCTTGCTTTAATTTGTAAATAGGTTATTGTAGGTTGTTATTATGAAATAAGAGTATCAAACTACAGAAAGCTAGCACAATGCAGAAGCCTTACAGAGCTAAATGCAAGTATATGTGTTTCAAAGTTCACATCGTTCTAGGGTAATATATTATGCAATTGCAATAGCAATAGCAGTAGACTTATATACCGCTTCATAGGGCTTTCAGCCCTCTCTAAGCGGTTTACAGAGAGTCAGCATATTGCCCCCAACAATCTGGGTCCTCATTTTACCCACCTCGGAAGGATGGAAGGCTGAGTCAACCCTGAGCCGGTGAGATTTGAACCGCTGAACTGCTGATCTAGCAGTAGCCTGCAGTGCTGCATTTAACCACTGCGCCACCAATTCTATTTAGTGCTGTAAGTTAGCCCTTTATTATGGGTGAATCCTTTTTCATTTTTGTTCAATTGTCATGAAACAGAAAGACAGCCATATAAACATCCTATCAATCCTCACAATCTGTTTCTGAAGGGAATGTCCAGAGAGAGCTCCATTTACCCAGATGTAAGTAGGGAGAATAGGGAACTCCAGAGAACATTTCCCCTGAGCAATACTTGAGAAATATGCTCACTGTGTAATGTAAACGTTGCAAACAGCTGTAATTTTAAACAATAGACTGGAAAGATGTGGCATGGAAAAGTTTAAAAAATTCCTTTCCATGAAAGATGTACATTACCATTTTTATTTTCTTAGGCCAGTCACAATGTTTAATGTACAATTAATTCAAACATATGAGTTTTTTTAAAAAAATCAGAAGCCTGAAATCATTGAGCTAGTATGGGGAAATGATTAAGGTATCTGGATTAGATCTGGAAAGACCAGAGGTGGGTTTCTACCAGTTCGGACCAGTTCGGCCGAATAGGTAGTAACTTGGCCTGTCATGCCCCCAAACTGGTTCTCTGGCATCACCATCTTGTTTTTGGCTTCTGCGCATGCGCCGAAGCATTTTTTTTTAGTACTGCACATGTGGGCGCATGGTGCATCCCTGAGCGAACTAACAGTAGCACCAGCCAAAACCCACCCATGGGGAAGATCTATATTCAACCCCACAGAGAGTCCTTAAAGTACAATGGATAATTTTGGCTAGTTACTTATCCCTTGATCCAATCAAATGCATAAGATGTTTATGGATATAAAAACATAGAGGTTTAACAGAATAACAGAGTCGGAAGGGACCTTTGAGGTCTTCTAGTCCAATCCTCTGCTCAAGCAGGAAACCCTGTACCATTGCAGACAAATCTCCTCTTAAAAACCTCCAGTGATGAAGCAACCACAACTTCTGAAGGCAAGCCATTACACTGATTAATGGAAATTTGTCAGAAAATTTCCTCTAAGTTCAAGGTTGGATATCTCTTTGATAAGTTCCATTTGTTATTTCTTGTTCTGCCTTCAAGTACTCTGCAGAATAAGTTGACCCTCCTTTGTGATGGCTACTTAAATATTGGAAGACTGTCACCCCTAGTCCATCTCTTTTTTAGACTAGACATTATCAGTTCCAACTGTTCTTCATATGATTAGGCTCCATTCCCCTAATCATCTTTCCTGTTCTTGTCTGCACTTATTCTAAAGTCTCAATGTCTTTTTTCTATTATGATGACCAAAACTGGATGCAGTATTTCAAGTGTGATTTCATCAGCACAGCATAAAGTGTCACTAACACCTCACATGTTCTTGATACTATCCTTCTGTTGATGCAGCACTGGACTTTTTTTTGGCACCAGAGATGCTGCCTTGAATTTCTGGTGCAAAATAAGATAGACATCTAAGCCATAAGCATAAAATGCTAATATGTTGTCATAATACGTTGGTACTTTTTGAAGTTATAATTTTAAACTTATACTGTAGCCCCACATCTCAAATTTATCTACATTTTAAAACACCATAATGCTATATACAATGTGTTTGCCTGGGACAATGGATCAATGGAACAGATTCTTCTTTTTTCCCCAGTACTTCCAGCAACTCTCCTTTGGAAAATTGGAACAAATATGTTGTTCATGAAAGAATACCATGATAATAGAAGACTGCATTGGTAGAAGTATCTAAGTATCTGAAGTAGTATATAAAATAGTTCTGGAAACATTAACCTGTTCTGTTCTTTTCAGTATACACTTGTCTATACTACAATAAAATATTGGGAACCCTAACTGACGAAGATGCTCAATGTCTTTTTTATTCTCTCTCTCTCTCTCTCTCTCTCTCTCTCTCTCTCTCTCTCTCTCTCTCTCTCTCTCTCTCTCTCCCTCCCTCCCTCCCTCTCCCTCTCCCTCTCCCTCTCCCTCTCCCTCTCCCTCTCCCTCCCTCTCTCTCTCTCTCTCTCACACACACACACACTTTGCCATAGGCAGTTCAAACAACCAAGGAGAGTTATTCAAGACAAGTTAATGAGACCACCTGACCATATCTTTGCAGTCTTTCAAAGAAGGAATGGGTACAGTCATCTGTATTATAGGGTGAATGTTGGATGCAGACATGGTGAAAGAGAAGGAAGATGGCAAAAGAGAAGGAAGATTAAGTGATGGATGGAATTTAGACTATACCAAGCCTCTTAAAACTTTTTGGACAGGTAGTGAAAATGGCAGATCTTGGGGATCTTGCAAATAAACTTTTGCCATGAAGATATTTAAAGATAATAACTAGATTTTGAATTGCACCATGAGGTAACCAACTGCAGGTCATGAAATAGTGGTGGTACACCATCAACTATCTGCCCCCTATACCAACTTTCAGGCAAATGGTGCAGAGTGCAATACCTCCAGCTTGAAGCTTTGATAATTTTATTTGTTGTTTCTGTGCAGTGTGGGCTGCTGGTGGTTGGGAACGGTTTAGGCGAACCAGCTGCCTATCCGCCCCTGTCCTGTTTAGCCTTGTTTTTGATGCCACACACATGTGTGTGCAAGGCATGCACATGAGTGAAGTGCATGCGTAGAAGGCCATGTGCATGTGTGGATGGTGCACACGTGAGCAAATCAAGCATGCACATGCACAACCCACGAACTGGTTTTTAAGGTAAGTGCAGTCCACCTCTGTCTCTGTGCCTCTGTCTCTTCCCTTTCCCCCTTTTCAAAACAAGTTTTCCAAATAACTTCCTACTTTTTGCTCTCTTGTTAAAGGGTGTAGCATTTTGAATTTGAATTTTAACATTTATATGCTACCCAATCCCGTAGGACTCTTACAATACAAAGTAAAATCAAAACAAAAAGATAAGGAAAATAAAAGATAGATTTAAAAACAATACTCCATGCACTCAGTTCTAGATGGGGCTGGATCATATTTTGGGGTCAACAGCCCCAGGCCTGCCGGAACAGCCAGGTTTTAGTGGCTTTCGGAAGGCCGAGAGAGTGGAAAGGGTCCAGAACTCTGCGGGGAAATCGTTCCACAGGGCCAGAGCAGCTACAGAGAAATCCCTCCCCCGAGTGGTCACCAACCGGCATTGCCCGGTCGACGGGACCTAGAGGAGGCCCAGCCTGTGAGATCTTATAGGTCGTTGGGAGGTATGTGGCAGGAGGCGGTCCCGCAGGTATCCAGGTCCAAAACCATTTTGTCTTTGTGGCTTTATTTAGAGCATTCTTACCGGACTGTTTTGAGTTAAGGCTCTGTAAAAGTTTTTGTTTTTCTTTGTTTCTTCTTCTTGGCATTCATGGGAAAGAGAAATTGCTTTTCTTGTATATGTTCAAGGCTGCTTGAATCAATTTTTTTAAAGTGACAGAAGCATTGCCATGGCATGATCAAGTGTAACTGAAAGGGGAGGTTACAACTCAGATATGCCCTTACCAGCATGTATCCTATGGAGATGCACTGTTGGGAACATTTATTTTGGATAGGATTTTATTGACTACATAATCCCCTTTCGAAGATTAGGTGGGATTTGCTGGTCTTAGTTTGAACAGCCTCACTGCAGAGGTCCTTCAACCTGTCTGAACATCTTTTGTCGCAACAAGGGATGTAAGTGTCAGCATGCAGGGAGCACAAGATCTTGACACAAAACATGTAATATAGCTAAGTTGCTTGTGTTGTTTATTTATGTTCCCGTATGCCTTGTTCAGGGTAGCAACATTTAGCAGATGGGTAGGGCATGCATAATTATTTCTTAAGACAGCTTTTTTTCTTTTTCTGTTTTTTTCAAAGGCCACTGCTGATGGATAGGTAGATAAACTGCTGAGATCTATTTCTACAATGAGGCAAAGGAATAAAAACCATGGATGTAACTTTTCCTGAGGTTGCAGGCATCACATTTAGAAACCAAGGAAGCCAAAAAATTTGAGAACCCTTTTACCTTAAACAGGGGTCCTCAACTCACAGTCGGCAGGCCAGTACCGGCCTGCCGGCCATTGGGAACTGGAGCCCATTGGATTCATGAATTAATTAGGAGATTGGTTGGAACCCTGACATGCACAAGCAGCAGGCGAGTGTGCAAAGCTACATTTGTGCAAGTGGTGGGCACATGCACCAAATCATACCCCAAACGCTCCCACTGCCTCTGATTGTCTGCAGAGCTAGAAAGATTGGAGACTGCTGATCTTACATATATAAAACATCTTTCTTAACAAACAGGGTGCATTGAACTATATTATCTTCTTTGCCTCATTGTTGAAGGTTGCAAAGGGGAAGGGGTTGCATTCAAAGGATACTTCATGGAAAAGCACAGGCAAACTCTAGAGTTCCAACTCCTACTCCTCATTGAATGTGTGAAGTCAAGCTTTGTAGTTGTAGCATCACAAGGAATTACAAGCCAAGTGATACAGACACAGTGGCACTAGCAGAATCATGTCACTTTCATCAGTAGTGGCATTATGTTGTGTTCTGACCTAGGCTTCCCAAGAGCTTGAAGCAAACTTCTTGTCCTGACAAAAAACCCTTTTATTAATTTACTGTGAATTCTGCTCATTCAAATCCAGAAAAGTCTTTAGAGGGAGGATGTACAGTCATAGACCTTATCAGACTTGGAGAGCTGACAGGCCAATATCTGCAAAATTTGGCAAGGAGTCTCAGAGAGTCACTGATGCAGGAGGGGGTGCACAGGTAAACCCACCAGTGGCTGGCCAGGTTAGGTGGTCCTAATAGGCTGAAAACTATGACTTCATATTAGCTTGATCTTTAGCTTGAGTGAACTTTCTCTCCAACTTCCTCCTAAGTATTAAAAATAGTGCTGGAACAGTGTAGCAAGACACTGTAAAGGAGAGGCACAGGAAGCCAGGCGTGGGTGTCAGATAGAACAGAGGTGAAACAGCTGATAGCTTAAGACATTATAAGAACTTCTCTTTTTGTATTTTTCCTATGTACTTCTCTGTTTGTAACATTCCAAACTTCTCCTTTTCGAAATGTCTTGTTTGTCTCATGTATGGAAACGCCTTGAGAATGCACAATGTGGAACACGGCATAAAAGTAGCATCCTGGGCAGAGCCCAGGCAGTTCAGATTTTGGTGTGTGAACACGCTGAACTCGATGCATCAATAAACCTGTTTCTCTCGCACCTTCGTGGTCTCGAGTCCTGGTCTTCCGTAAGTAGATTGCAAACTTCAATCTGCTGCTACATCACAAACCAATTAAGTGAACTAATTGTCTCCTGCAAACTCCATATTCCCTTTCACTCCTCTTTTATTTCCTCCGGGAGGGGCCATTCGTTGTCCACCTGTGGCCTTACTCCCAAGTCGACCCTGTTCTTTAGCTGTTCCCTTTGTCTGGCAACTCTGCACATGCGCACACTGGGAACATACTCCAGCTGTTCATCTGCCTCACTGATATCTGACTCTGAAGGCAACTGATAGCTGGCATATGGCTCTGGCCCCCTCTCTGCCTCTGACACAGAGCCCTCATCAGAACCTTCCTCAGATTCCAGGACTGGCCCATGTTCCTCCCCAACTTTCTCACTGTCCGAATCTGCCACCAGCTCCACTTTGCTGCTGACGGGACACAACATGTCACATGATCCATTCCTTTGGGGACATGTGTGCAAGTTGAAACATACCCATGATGTTGCATTCATTAATATGGTCCTCCTTGTCATTGTTTTCCTGCCCAAATCATAGGGCTGAATTTTTGACTGCATGAACTCAAGAGGAAAGATTTCTTGTAGACCATCAGAAGGGGTATTGACAATGTACACCAAGATTCCAGGACACATTTTTTTGTACCAATGTCTCTTAGCATGCACCTGTATAATACATTTCATATTCTGGCGACCACAACCTTTCATCTGTCTCTCTCCATCCCAAGGTCTCAGACATAGTCAGTGTGAATTATTTTAACTTTGGGAATCATGCAAGGACGGATATCTCAGGAATAATCCCTTCAGAAGTCTTTGAAAAGACACCACAGACAGTGAGTATTATTAAATTAATCATGCTAGTAAATTTTAATGTGTGTTTTATTGTGGGGAAAATTATTAGAATGCTTTCTTGGCAGCCGCTATGGTGAAAATTAAAAGTATCTCACTGAGACCGCCGCTCAAGCTGGAATCAAGGGGTGTCTGAATAAAACCAAGGGCATTTTGTGTTCATATCAGTGGTGACATTCAAAACTTTTTACTACCGGTTCTGTGGGTGTGGCTTGGTAGGTGTGGCAAGGGAAGGATATTGCAAAATCTCAATTCCCAACCCATTCTGGGGCCAGTCAGAGGTAGCATTTCCCAGTTCTCCAAACTACTCAAAATTTCCTCTACCAGTTCTCCAGAACCTGTCGAATTTCACCTTTGGTTCATATCTTGCTAGAAGTGCAGCAGCAAATGCATAGGCGCAGCCATAGCACAATGTACTCCTCAGGACTTTAACTTTCCTTTAAAAATTCCAGATTTATTTTAGAGGACGGGGGGGGGGGGATGCAGAACAGGAAAATAAACCAAGATTCCTTCCACCTCATTATCTATTGGCCACATTATCCCAAGGAACTAAAAAGGACCATTGTTGAATTTGCTGCACTAGAACTGCAACACTGAAAAGGAAAGATGTCATTTCAACGAGAATCCATCTCCTCAAGAGGTGCAGTTCCAGCTTCCAACTGTTCCTCCTGTTTTCGGTTGATAAGGCCCATCTACTAATTCATACCAGCTACTGTCACTTTGCTTTTCTCTTCTCCTCTATCTTCTGGCCCACGATCATTCTGAATGGAATCATCCTATGCACCAGATAGAAAGACTCTTCCAATCCCCAACATTCAGAAATCAGTTTTCAGGCCAAAATCTTAGTACATCACTGCTTTGCATGCCAAAATCCACAGATATTATACAAAACAAGAACATTAAAAATATGAATGGCTGTTATTATGGAAAATAGAGTAAGGTTGTTAACATCCACATAGGAATATCTCTTTGGGGGGAAAAAGTACTCTAGACTTGTAAAGCTTACAAGCAGGCATATATCACTTCAGAACTGAAAAAGAATACAGTACAACACAGAACTGATGCAAATATGTGCCCAGCTAGGAATACATATAGGTTATTTCAATGCTACGTTGCTGTAGTAATGCAATATAATATAATGCAAATTGCAATGTAGCTTTGGATAAGCCCACCGAGTCACATTTATAATTTATTAAACAGAGTCACTTTTCTTTCTCGCATTAAGGCAGACTAAGGAATTTAGTATTCTCCAGATGCATTACATTTTTTACAAC
The DNA here is from genome assembly GCF_009769535.1 of Thamnophis elegans. Taxonomy (NCBI): domain Eukaryota; kingdom Metazoa; phylum Chordata; class Lepidosauria; order Squamata; family Natricidae; genus Thamnophis; species Thamnophis elegans. Next base: position 49,931,249 of record NC_045551.1, read on the forward strand.
CATAAACCCAAAGCCAGCAAGATAAATGGAAAAGGAAGAAAGGAAGAATACACTGTAGTAATTGTGGTTCAAAACATTTGAAGCCAATGAATTAGTGTCCTACATGCTTGGGTCGTATAAGAATTAATGAAACTGCTTTCCAATGTGATCTTTTCGTATGTATGCAGATATCTATTTCTACTTTCCATTAAGGCATTTCTCTTTCTATTTAGTCTATAAAATTGAAAAAGTTTCATTCTTTGCTTATACCTTATATAATTCTAGGTTCAGTATCTACTCTTTTACAGCTTAATAAGATATGTATTTTAAAAGGTTCAGACATACTGTACATTTGTGATAATACCAATGTTTTAACACAGGTTAGTTGGGGAAATAGTGATGTAAAAGGGTATTCAAAAGCGGAATGTGGCCTAAATATTAAAATGTTCATGACTGTGCATACATTGGTCTACTGGAAAACAAAGACAGTAAATGAAAATGCAGTACATAAGTATAATATAAATTCTTTCTTCATAGGTATGTAGGAGCAGGTTTGTGTGTTTGTGTGCATGTTTGTTCATTGTGACATTTTGATGTTATGTAAAATGCTTGACTATTTTTCCTTACAGAAAAAAATGTGATTTAATCCTAGTTGTATACATGAATTATAAAGGGGAATCAGTTGTTATCCCAGTGTCATCTACATAGCAATATGTTACTGCACACTAATGGTTATGAGGACAAGCTCAATTTAGAATGAAAACTGGTTCTTTATAAATTATTTATTTCCACCAATCAGATAGGACCTGCAAAAAGGAAGAAATATTCCTCCTTATGAAAAAGAATGAATGCTTCCATACAAATGCAACTGAACTTCAATATTTATCACTTTTTAAAGTCCCTAAGTTGCTAAGAAACATACACATAATTTGGTTAACAAGAAATTGTTAAAGGTTCCTTAACCTTTAATTCTTTAAAAAAAAATTGCATTAGCTTCATTGAGGAAAAGGGAGGGAGGGAGAGAGAGAGAGAGAGAGAGAGGGAGGGAGGGAGGGAGGGAGAGAAAGAGCAACAACAAAATAGTACAGTTAAAGACGACCTCATGTAGTAGATAATATATATTTTTCTCTGTTAAAAATCGATATGATTCAAATTACCACATCTTTAATTGGTTTGTGCTTATGTAATTTTTATTATAAAGAAGGCTCCTTCCATTATTCTTTCATAAAGAGGACTATTTCCCACACCCTCTCTTTGCTTAGCTGTCTTTGCCAGCTTAAATGAGTAATCTATTTGTTCTACAATTGTTGGAAGTAAATTCAATATAAATTTAAATGATTAAATACTGCTATAGAAGCAAAAATACTTCATGCCAATCTTATTTACACACATGTTTCAAACTGGTGCTGGGTCAGCGAGATAAAAGGGTTTTCACTAAAGATTTATTGAATATTGAAAAAAAATGTAACTACTCTGAGGCCAATCAAAAATCTATTAAAGATTTGCAATCGAAACAAGAAAACATACATATTGTGATACATAGTTGAAGTATAATAGATGAGGAAAAAATTCTGGACATTAAATTGTATTGAAAAGAACACTATTTATATAGGTAAAGAGTAAGAAAAAATAATAAAAATAATATATATTTGCCCCCAAAGCCACTGAAGTGCAAATTTTGAACATGTGTGGCAGATTATAATATAGGTAAAGGTAAAGGTTCCCCTCGAACATATGTGCTAGTCATTCCTGAGTCTAGGGGGAAGTGCTCATCTCCATTTCAAAGCCAAAGAGCCAGTGCTGTCTGAAGACATCTCCATGGTCATGTGGATGGCATGACTAAACGCCAAAGGCATGTGGTCGCTGTTACCGTCCCATCAAAGGTGGTCCCTATTTTTCTACTTGCATTTTTACATGCTTTCAAACTGCTAGGTTGGCAGAAGCTGGGACAAGTAACGGGACCTCATTCCATTACGTGGCGCTAGGGCTTCGAACCAGCCGTACTGCCAACCTTTCTGAGTGACAAGCTCAGCATCTTAGTCACTGAGCTACTGCTAGACTACTAGATAAATTCTACTATATAATGTTCAACCACAACACCAAATTGTATGAACACAGGGAATCATCTATGGTTCCAAACATATACACATTGCAAAATAACAAATTTCATGAGAAGCAGATCATGATCATAGAATTACTTGGTTCTTCTTAGAAGCAAACCAGGATTTGATGTTTGCTGGTATTGAAGGTGTATTTGTTCACCTTTGACATGTTCAAGTGCTTTCGATTTCTGAGTGAATAAATGTTGGTGTGACTAACAGTATCATAGATAGTATATTTTTTTCAATTCCATGGTATACGCATTTCAAGTCTTATGGTAAAGATGAAATGAAAGGGTTGCTTCTCCAATTGATAAGGTTTTGGGAGTTGGGTGTATATATAATATATTTGATTGGGAACCATCCAGAGTTGGTTATAAGATGTGGTTATATAAATGTTTTAAATAATTAAATTTATTTAATTTTATTGTGAAGAGAGTGAAGAGAATTCCACCATAAGGCACTTGGGTGGCAAACGGGAAACAGTTCAGTTGCTGGAATCCCATCCCTTTCTTTTTTTAAATTTTCTAAGAGACAGAATGAGAATTGTGCTTAGAAAATTGTACATAGAAAATTATGTCTTTCAGTTTTAGGCAGATTTTCTTAAAAAATAAACTGAGATGAGGAAAATCTAAACCCTAAACTGTAATCACAAGCCACATGTATTAAGATTTCTGGGGAGGAGAGGGGGAGATACACTTTTAGCATCAGAAATATGATTTCCATATGCATGGACATCTTTGGAATGGGGCAGTGGTGAGGTAGTAAAAAAGTTGTGACATTGTGTAAATCAGACACAAAAAAGAGTTTGCCTCAAAAAAATCACTCTATCTATCTATCTATCTATCTATCTATCTATCTATCTATCTATCTATCTATCTATCTATCTATCTATCTATCTATCTATCTACCTACCTACCTACCTACCTACCTACCTACATACATACATACATACATACATACATACATACATACATACATACATATGTTAGACATCACCTAAATGGGCTGACACCAAATTGATGAAATATATCATATATTGTAATTTTTGTGAGACAAACTCTTTGTGTGTGTGTGTTTGAGAGAGAGAGAGAGAGGGAGGGAGGGAGGGAGGGAGGGAGAGAGAGAGAGAGAGAGAGAGAGAGAGAGAGAGATTTTTTATATGGACAAAATAGTAGAGTGTGTCTCCAAATGTTTTTTTTTTCTGCATTTCCTTTCCCTTCCTGAAAAAAATATGTTTCCACTTGGTTTCTCTGTATTTCTTCTCCCTTATTACAAAGCGTGTTGAACTGACCTGTATGAAGAAAAATGATATGAAACCTTTCCAGGCCTTGAGGACTTTTATCATTACTGTTTTTAACTCTTTCCCCAGAATGTGATAGAATTAACCAAAACGACACATGTCAAATGAAATTGCAATTGCATGCTAGATCTTGCTCCAGATCTCTTTCCTGGAGCATCAATATATGGTGAAGTTTATTTACAATAACTTTTGAAAAACGTTTCTCCTTCTCCTTCTCCTCCTCCTCCTCTTCCTCCTCCTTCTCCTCTTCCTCCTCCTCCTCTCCTCCTCCTCCTCCTGGTTGATGCTGAAAGTAGTGCTAAGTTAGGAGGCAGCATTTAGTTAATGTTATCAAATTTTAGAGAGCTAACCAAGGCAGACCAAGTTACTTGATTAACACTGGGGAATACCAATATTGTGATCTAGTAGGAAGTAGAATTCTAACAGAGAACAATAGGAGGTTATTTCTCTAGACTTGTGATCGCAAACCTGTGGCACATGTGCCGCAGGTGGCATGCGGAACCATTTCTAGGGCATGCGAGATGTTGCTCTGTCAGCTCCAGCGTGTTGGCCAGCTGATTTCGGCCTTCATTTTTGGCTGTTTTCGGCCTCAGGAGGGCCTGCAGGGGATGGGGGAGGCGGTTTTTGTCCTCCCCAGGCTCCTAGAAAGTCTCTGGAGCCATGGGAGGGTGAAAAATGGGTCCACCATGCCATTGAGTACCAAAAGCAGGGGGAAGGGATCATGCGCAAATGTGCAGGGGAGGCACATATGCACACGACCCCTTTGCACTCCCCTCACTTTTGGCATGCAATGGCAAAAAGGTTAGCCGTGGCTGCTCTAGACCATCCGAGCCACGCTGAGACAATAACATTGTCTCTCATAAGGCACAGAAACAGCCTCGTCGGGGAGTTTAACTTTAAAGAGATCTTGTTCTGCTTGAATAGGGGGAAAAAAGAGAAAAGATAAAGTTTTATTTCATAGGCTGTTCAAGAGCAGTATAGAAACAGTAGGTTGACCCTAAGCTCTGCTTGCTATTTTCTCAGAACTGTCAACTCAAAAAGCAGCTTTTAAAGTCTATTGTTCCTCAAAAAGCAATGAAATAGTGGTAGTATAAATTCTTTACACGGGATCAACAAGACAGAGAAATTTAGACTCTGTCATTGCTATACAATAGATTATGTAGCTTTGTAGACTGAGGTTAGAGAGGAAATTATAAATTAACGAAAAGATAGCACCTTTTGAGGAAATGATTGGGTTTAATCTATATAGCACAGGGGGAAAAAAGTCAGGCTAAGTTTCTTGGATAGCAATCAGCCAGTTCTTTGGATATTGTAAGGAAGGAAAACTGGAAATTAATAAATTTGGGATATGCTTCTCTTGTCAACTGCATTTACTGCAAAAAAAACTATGCTTAGCAGTGTTTTCTTGCATGCTGTAAGCTATGTGAAATAGCAATAGCAATAGCAGTTACACTTATATACCGCTTCATAGGGCAGTCAGCATATTTCCCCCAACAATCCGGGTCCTCATTTTACCCACCTCGGAAGGATAGAAGGCTGAGTCAATCCTGAGCCGGTGAGATTTGAACAGCCGAACTGCAGAACTGCAGTCAGCTGAAGTGGCCTGCAGTGCTGCACTCTAACCACTGCGCCACCTAGAGCATCCAGGAACAAAGATGTGGAGAAGAAATTGATGACTACAAACCACATAGTCCACAAATAATAGACATCAGTGCAATCCCTCCAAGTTAACACAGATATCAAGGCTAAGCCTGAAAATTCTCATGATGTGATGGGAATGGACTTCTACCCTAAAAAAAAAAAAAGAATCATCCTGCAATTTATGGCTTAGTACTTGCTAATAAGTAGCATTCTATTTTGTCTTTGTTCCTAATGTTGGCTGAACGTTTGACAATATTTGGTCTGAAAGGCTTTAGCTAAATAACTAAAAGTCCTCACTCATAAATTTGCAGAGGCACTTCCAATTGACATCAAAGAGCAGAGACAAGTTCAAGATAAACAAAAATGTGTTACCTGCGGGAAAGATTTAGAGGACAAGCAGAGAGAGTTTTTCCAAGTCTCAGTGCATCTATTACAGCTGAGAGACTGGGCAGAAGGCATGTACAACTGGACTGTCCAGTTGTGCTGTAGTCATACTAGAGGTTGAAGGATGAAATACAATTAGTTCAGGTTGCAGGTTCAAGGTTTCAATTTATCTTTTTATTAACGCTGAAGCCTTAATCTGCTTCTATCCAATACTGATGCTGATTGGACTCCAAGCCAGATTCAGAAAATTCTGTCTAGACCCATGATGGCAAACGTATGGTTCACATGCTAGAGGTGGCACACAGAGTCCTCTCTCCTGGCACACACGCTGTTGCCCAAGGTCAGATCTCCGTGGTGTTTGTTTCATGAGCTTCTGTTTCCCTGCTAACAACAAAACAGAAGCCCGCGAAAGATGCATTTCCTGTTCCTGTTGGATGCATGCTTGGTGGAACTCAGCTGGGGCTTGCTTGCTGCCAGAGAGACTTTTGCGTGCCACCTGTGGTCCCATACAAAGCAGAACTAAACAGCTTTGCACATGTAAACATCTGTTGATTTTGCACTGCACATTTAAATCATAAGCTGTGATTTGCAGTTTTCATTGGTGGATTTGTGATTCATTGAAATCCAAAACTAAACGAACCTTTTACCTCTTGCTGTGCTGCTGGTCTTCGGGTGTCTGCTTTGCATGCCTGCATCTCCGTGCATGTCCATGTGCATGTCTGTACATGTGCACATTTGTGCATGTGCCCATTTACACATTTGTGCATGTGCACATTTCCACATTTGTGCGTGCACATGTCTGTGAATGCATCCATTCACACGTTCACCTTTTAGCTTGGGCTTGCATGCGCGCACAATTTGGGCACTCTGTGTCTGAAAGTTTGCCATCATTGGTCTAGATCAGTGGTTCCCAAACTTTTTCAGTCCACCACCCCCTTGGTGCTACAAACTGATCCTCAGTGCCCCCCACCCAGTGGTGGAATTAATTTTTTTTACTACTGTGGGCGTGGCTTGGTGGGTGTGGCTGGGGGGATCATGTGACTGGGCGATTTGCACGATGGACGATAGTAACAGTAAAATTCAAAACTGTAACAATTAATTGCACATTTATTCAAAATCCAATTTAAAAACCTTTTTAGTTAATGTTAATTCAACAAAATTGTTGAACATGATCCAGTGATACCAGGTTTTCAAAGTCTGATAGTCATTTATCACCCACCGTAATTCCCCCCTCCTACATACCTATGTCCCTTAGCCTTTGCTTTGATGTGGGCTTCTCTTGCCCCAAATCCTGTGTCACTCCCCCTCCCACCCCTCGGAGGGGATTCTCCCCCTTCCTCTTGGAAAGCTCTCCTTGCTTGAGGAGGTGGGGCAGGGGGGGATCGGAATTTTGCATCCAGCAACCAAGGGTATTTAAACAAAAGGGGGGGGGGGGCTGTCCACGACTCTCCTGACCTCCTTCCCTGCTTCTCCTCCTTCCCTCCCTCCCTCCCCCAATCTTCAGAGAAGGATGAATCAGAGAGAGGGAAGGGAAGGGCCACTGACCAGGAAGCGGAGGGAGGGAGGGGATTTTCAAGGAAAGGTAGAAAGGAGCAACCCCCAGGCAGGAAGGGAAAATCAAGGCAGAATTTAGCGCCCCCCAGCTTCGATCCAGAGAGCCCCCCCTCCCCAAATTTGAAACGTGTGGCGGAGTTCCCATGACGTGTGGGAACAAGCGGACTCATCTGGTTGTCCTTGGATCTCCGGGGGGGGGGGGGATCAGAGAAGTTGCGTCGGGGAAACTTTGCAAAGAGAAGCCAAAAGCCGAGCCAAGCTCTCGCATTTTGAGAGAGAGAGGCACCGTCGCAAGCGCTTCCCGTGGGTGAAAGAACACGCCGAGAGCACCGCCCCACGGAGCGTTTTGGCTCCGGCCGCCCACTTGAAAGGCGCCAGCTTCCGAGGCTTTGGGGATCGCTCGGAAGGGGGAAGTGGTTTCCCTTTGGAGCGGAGCCCCTGGAGCTGCCCAGGTGGGGCCAGGCGAGTGCTCGCAGCTGCTTAGACGCTGGCTGGGAGTTGGCTTGGGCAGCCCTGCGGGCATGTGGGGGACGAGCCGAGGCCAACCAGGCTTGGCAGTGCTTCTTTCCCACGTCGTCCAGAAAAGCTTCCCCACTCCCTTCCCTCTCCTCCCCCACCCCAATGCAGCCTCTGTGTGTGTGTGTGTGTGTGTGTGTGCGCGCGCGCGCGCGCGCGCCCACGCGCGAGTGAGCCTCCAAAAAGAAATCTCTAGATCTCCTGCCCTGGTTCGCGTCCCCTCTGTAACCCTCTGGTACGAAGCTGCGGACTGGTCGCTTCCCTATAAAATCCCAGCACGGAGGGGGAGGCCGTTCTTTGGAGGGTGGATCGCTACCTCTCATTCCCCCCTCCTGGACTACGTTCCCACACCACTCGCTTAAACCACCTGCGTGGAGCCCCCTATTTTCCCCCAAAGCAGCACGTGTACCACGGGAAGGCGCTCGGATCAGCATGAACCGTGGTTAGTGGGTAGGGGCTTCCCCCATCCTGCCCCGTGGGACAATAACCGGTTCTGGACTTTGGGTTATGGAACAAGCCAACTCGTTTCTTCCGCCTTCGCACGTCGGAATCGGACCGCCGGTGATTTTGCGGAGGGAGCGAGATGACACCCAGCGCTTGAAATGCGCAAAAACGTTACTCTAACAAAGGGGCCACCTCCAGCACTCCTCTGCCACCTCCCTTGCCTCTTAGCGCCCCCCTGCCGCCCCCTTGCCTCTTAGCGCCCCCCTAAGTCATCCCACCGCCCCCTTTGGGAACCACTGGTCTAGACTGAGATGCCTTTGTAGGAAGTAACCAATTCCATATAGTCAAGAATGTTGGCTAATAAGCATAATCCTTGTATCTTGGACAAGTTCTCTGCTGCTATAGATAGTCTAGTTTCATATTCTAGGAAACCAATCACCAATCCCTTTTGTTTTTATGGAGAGGCCCTACAAGAATAAGAACTTGCTACACTGATTCTTGCTGCTGTGAGTATGTATCTTACTAAGTTGTGATACTTTCCAAATATATTTTCTCATTCAAATAATAATAGATAAATTACTGCAATGTTTCATCATTTTTGAGGCACTCCATACAGAAGAATTTCACCTTGCCCAAAAAGAAATAGGACTGGATTTTGAATTGTTTACCTTCTAAAAGGAGATTGCCAGTTTGGGTGTAGTTGTTAAGGTCCCAGTTTAGAAACCGGGAGATAGTGAGTTCTAGTCCCACTTTAGGTATAAAATAGCTCCACTCCAGGGGTGGGATTCAGCTGGATCAGACCAGTTCGGGCAAACCGCATGCTAATTTTACATCTGGTTTGCTAAACCAGTAGTTGCAAGGACTGGCTGGCCCCGCCCACTCCTCCCCTCCAGGAGTCTCCACATGGTCCGTTTTGGATGCCAGGTAAGTCCAGGGCCCACACAGAGGCTCCTCCCAGGAGGTCCAGAAGTCTGGAAATGGACCCATTTCCAGCCTCCAGAGGACCTCCGGAGCCAGAAGGAGGCCGTTTTCACCCTCCTGTAGGCTCGAGGAATGCCCACCATGGCCATGCCTACCCAGCAATCAGGCAGAGAACTGGTTGCTAAAAATTTTGAATCCCACCCCTGCTCTGCTCTCACACAGCCTGATGAAAGAAGCAATGACAAACCACTTCCAAAAAAATCTTGCCATAAAAACTGTAGGGACTAGTCCAAGAAATTTACCATTGACCCAAAGGCATCCCCAAAATGTATATAATAGGTCATTGCTATAATCACTAGCCTACTAACACAATAGGTCATTGCTATAATCACTAGCCTACTAACACAACTATTGATAAAAAATAGCTGCAGTAAAGATGAAAGAACTCCAGATGACATTCCTCAGGTGAGTGAATTTTCTGGCCTCTCTCTGCACATCAGCCAATCAAAGTGCAGGACTTGCATAGAAGATAGTAAAGTATCACAGATCAGTGCTGGACAATGCTGTTGAATTACTATTAACTGAAAACAGGAAAGCAAAGGCCCTGATTGCATTCATGATGTTCTGGGACAAGTAGAATATACTACCTATTCTTGTCCTTCGGAAACAATTGGTGGCTCATCCTTTGTAACAGCCTGGCAGAGCCAATATGCTCTTTTATTGTCTCTGTCCCAGACAATTCCAAGTAGAGAAAAACCTTCGTTGAAACTCTTCATTTGATCTGTAGCTATGACTCCCCAACAATTTGCTTTTGGCCATGCTGGTAGGAACTGATGGAAATTGTAGCTTGGCAACATTTGATGGATGATCTCTTATGTTTGTTTCCCAAAATTATTAGTAAAAAATAGTTGAGTTTTTATCTGCTTGGTCTTGGCAGTATTATGCTCTAACTCCTAGTGACAATGTCCCACAAAATTACACTGTATATTTAATTTCAATTCAATTGTATATTTGCTTTATTGTGAGGTTAATTAAATAGCTAGGGTGTTTTCATTCTGAACCAATCTATGCAATGCAACAGTCTTTGCTTTTCGTATGAACATATAATAACAACACAGCAAATATCCAGAGGAACACACTGGATATTTCAATACAACTCATTCAATACTCACATTATCCTGTATTGATAGCAATATTTCATTATGTCAGTCAATAAGTCTAAAGCCAATATGAGTACATCAGAAACAAAAAGCACTCAACCCAACAATTAAGAGCAAGTCATTTATTCTGAGAGGAAATATAACATTCATATGCCAAATCAACATCATGTTTTAATCTAAAGGTAAAGGTAAAGGTTCCCCTCGCACATAAGTCCTAGTGGTTCCCTACCCTAGGGGGCGGTGCTCATCTCCATTTCAAAGCCGAAGAGCCAGCGCTGTCCGAAGATGTCTCCATGGTCATGTGGCCAGCATGACTAAATGCCAAAGGCACACGGAACGCTGTTACCTTCCTACCAAAGGTGGTTCCTATTTTTCTACTTGCATTTTTACATGCTTTTGAACTGCTAGTTTGGCAGAAACAGAGACAAGAAATGGGAGCTCACTCCATTACACGGAGCTAGGCGTTCGAACCACTGAACTGCCAACTTTTCTGATCGACAAGCTCAGCATCTTAGCCACTGAGCCATCTCATCCCTATCCTACTTTAATGTAAAGATACATAAACATCTCGAGATTGTAAAATTCCATCAAGCCTAAGAGGGATCTATCTGTTTGTCTAGGAGTTTCAAAACAAAGGAGTTGCTGAGATTAAAAGAAAGCAAAACATCAAACGACTATTTAGGAGGGTCCAAATTGAATGGTATAATCATGCTAACAGAATGGGTCTGTGCATTTCCATATGCACCCTATTCTAGAAATCAAGTGCCCTTCTGGAGCTAAAGAATCGCTTCAGAATGGTTTAAACTGAGGAGAAAAAAGAATTAGCATGTACAGATATAGAAATACACACAAATACAAAATAGTACCCAACACCCCCGGTTCTACTCCCTCTCTAATGACTGATTGGACTTTTAATAAAGTTAAAAAAAACTTCTAAGTTTTTTCAAAATCGGGAGCATGTTTTTTTAGGGTTAGCATCTTCTCCATTCTTACAGTAGTCTATGGGGACCAGTCATTTTCCACTTAACATCTGCAAATTTGTTTCTTCTGTATTCTGAACCTGCGCTCAGTGGATACAAATTTCATCTGTTTCATTTTGTTTCAAAAGGCAAATTGTTAGTAAGAGGGTAGTAAGAGTAGGAAAGAGGGTAGGAAGGAGAAGAAAAGAGGAGGAGTGGGGGAGAGGGAGGAGAAGAAGAAAAGAGAAAGGAGAGGAGGAAAGAAGAAGGTAGAGAAGAATGGAGGTTGGGAGGAAAGGAGATGGAAGAAGAAGTAGGGTTGTTGTAAAATAAGATGGAATTATGGGATGGCAGGAAAGTGACCCCGATTATATTCTTAAACTTTTAAATGAATTGTGATAAATGTTAAATGATAACACATAAATATTAACAGTACTTATGAGAATGTATATTTGTGAATGTATATATGAGAAATAAAAATAAAACTTTTTTTTTAAATGAAGCTTCTTTATCTCTGCAGTGTTTTGTAGACTGGACCTGTGAACCTGAGATCACAATGCCAGCTTTCCAGATTTCAGCCAAAAGAAATGAAAGAGACTCATGGCTTCAAACAAACAGGCATTGCCAGGCACAAGGAATCAGGAACCAAGCTGGTTTAAATGAATACAGATTGAATGCATGTTAACCCTTTCTACAAGAATCTCAACTACTAACAGTGAAAGCAAATAGGTAGGAGATAAGAGTCAATGGGATTCATGGTGGGCTGGACTTAAATCTCTTGTGGGCATGAAGGAACTCAAGACTGATGATGGGCTTCACCCCTCCCTCAACTCAGTCTAATCATCTCCTGTAGATAGTCCAGCACTACAGGGTAGTACCTCAAAGTTGAACCTCTGATTGAGCTGAGGTTGGCAAAAACAAATGTTATTAACAACAAAAAGATCAAGATTACAGGAAGGAAAAAAAAACAGACTTTCAGCTGATCCGTAAATCAGCACAAAATGAATGGATAACAATGAAAAGGCAGCCCTCGTTAACAAAATGCAATGTAACAAAGAATAGAAAACTCAAATCACCTGGCTCATTGTTAGTAGTTTGAAAAAGTTCTTGAAATGGTAGCTTATTGGATACATTAGAATAGATCCCAAATCTCATGAAGCAATAGTTTGAATTCATTCTGCATTGGTTAGACCACACAATGAGAATTGTCTCAACTTTAGCCAAACAAATTTTAAGACTAGTCTAGAGAAACTGGGTCAGCTGCAGAGAATGCTAATTAGAGAGATCAAATCACTGGATTTTTTTTTTTTTAATGAAGAACTGTGAAAGGATATTACACAGATCTTTTTTGTATAATTCTAGAATATAGAATGCAGAAGATTGAATTTCAGCTACAGAAAGACGGAATCTGACTGTACATTAGAATATCTTCTCAACAACAGAACAGTCTGAATTCCAGAGATGAAGTGACTTCCAACTCTTAAGTCTCTTTATTCTATTTTACACCTAAAACACTTGTGTTTATCTTCTAGGCCAATGATGGCGAACCTTTTTTGGCTCGCCTGCCAAAAGCAGGGGGAGTGCAGGGGGCTCGTGTGTGGGTGTGCCACACCCATAATGCTATGTGCACAACCCCAGCATGCATGTTCGTGTGACCAGCGCTCCCCCCTGTTTTTGGCACACTTTTTTCGCCTTCCCCAGGCTCCAAAGGCTTTCTAGGAGCTTCCTGAAGCCTCCGGATTGCAAAAACTGGAAGTTCAGGAACGGACTTCCGGTTTGCTCATAGGGCTGGTTTTCACCCTTCGGAATGTTCAGGAGCCTTCAACAGGCTTCCCTGAAGGCTCTGGAGGGCAAAAAATGACCCTACGAGAAATCTGGAAGTAACTTCTAGTTTGCCCAGAGGGCCAGTTTTTCGCACTCCAGAGGCTTCAAGGAGGCATCCGGATGGCGAAAAATGGCCTCAAAAGAAGGCTGAAGTCAGCTGGCCGGTGTGCGCCTGTGCACTTGAGCTGACGGGGCAATGCCTCGCATGCCTTAACAAATGGCTCCAGGTGCCACCTGTGGTATGCATGCCATCGGTTCGCCATCACAGTTCTAGACCATGGGTGTCAAACTTGCCACCTTATGTTGCTGGCCTGTGCATGACACATATGGCCCACAGGCCGCCAGTTTGACACCCCTGTACACTAGGACAGTGATGGCACGTGTGCCAGAGGTGGCATGCAGAGCCTTCTCTGTGGAATGTGTGCTGACGCCAGCTGCTCTTTGCATGAAGATCAGCTGGCCGGCGTGCATGTGTGCACCAGAACCTGGAAGAGAGCAGGTGGCCAGTGCGCATGTGCACTGAACCAGCTGTTCTGCATACATGGGCACAACAGAACCCAGAAGTGCTGCTGGACATTGCGCACATGCACACTGGCCACTTGCGCCCTTCCAGGTTCCAGTGTCGCATTCCATTTCAGCACTCAGTGCCGAAAAGGTTAACTATCACTAATCTAGGCCAACACATGAAAAAAGGCATAGTTATTATCTTGACTTTTTTTTTTTACCATCCCTTCTGTGGATGCTTGGGCTATTTTCCCTGATTTTATCAAAAGCCTGGGAATAGGCTCAAGAAGGGGAGGGAGAAGAACAGAGAAGCAATCCAAATTAATACCCATAACCACTATTTATAGGAGAGATTGGAATTCTGCTTGCTTATCTTTTTGTTTTTGTTTAGTGAGAGTCAATTCTATAGTGCAGTGGTGGTGAACCTTTTTGTACAGGCATGCCAAAATTGTGTGTGCACGTACTATTGCACAAGTGTGTGTGCCCACACCCACAGTTCAATATGATCCACCCACATTTGCGCGAGACTCCTGCCCCGCGCATGCGCACACTACCCAAACCGCCCTGCGCATGCATGTATGATCACCCCACATGGGGGGAGTTTTTGCCCTTCCCAGGCTCCAGAGGCCTCCCCTGTCCCCCAGAAGCCATTTGGAAGCCACAAATGGATCATTTCCAAACTTCCGGTTGGCCCGTTGGGTTTTTCGCCCTCCACAAGCTCAGGGGACTCTCCTGAAGCCTGCAAAGGGTGAAAACGGCTTCCTCCGTCCCTCTGGAAGGCCAAAAATCAGCTGGACAGCATACACATGTGCACCAGAGGTGATGTCTCATGTGCCAGCAAATATGGCTCTGCATGCCACCTGTGGCACACATGCCATAGATTCGCCATCCCGGCTATGGTGTCAACTAGCACTCTGGGGAAATGATCTGCTTTTTCTGTCACATCCAAGAGTAATCATTCTCTAGCAAGTGAAACAATAATTGCCCAATGAGGTGACAATTGGACCTTTAACCAGCAGGAGAACAAACATAAACATTTTTAATTAAGATCAGGCCTACCTAGCTTGAGAGAATCAGAAGGAAAAGACTTTAAACTACTTCTGAAGATTCTGAAGAGATATTTGGAAGTGAGATAATGAGCTCTCAGAATCTGAGTTGGCCCTTTTATAAATAAGTGTTCTGATTTTTGAAGAATATTTTTGCAGACAGCTGTGTTGTTAGAGAATTATCGCACTCTTCTTTTAGACTAGAAGATTGATTGAAACTCTGCTCACATAAATCCAGTTCAAAAAGAAAAAAAAAACCTTTTGTGTGTGGTATGTGTATACATTGTCTACTAATGATTATTAACATCCATGTACCAAATGCATTGATTTGGTGAGTAATTATAAAATTAATTGATTAAGTGCAATTTCTATGTATGCATAGAAAATTGGTTTTATATTCTAGCATCATAGTTCTATCATCCAATTTAAACCTATGGAAAAGGGAGAAAATATTAATTATCTCTCATTTAAGTTTCTTTCACCCACTTTACCTACTTTCAGTATGTGCTCTACAATTCCAGATCAAGGGAAGGGAAATAAATATATTAGAGTTAATGAGTTTATGTTTTTGCTTATCTGACTCCCTTTTAAGACTGCCTGGCTATCTATGGCAAATTCAAGGGTGATCTATTATACCTGTTTAATAAGTGAAACCTTAGAGCAATTATTTAGATCTAAGTATCTATGCTGTTTGTCAGCCAAATGTTGAAGCCAAATTGCATGGATGGTGTGCATACAGGTGAAAACTTTTGTCATCTAGACATTACTACTGATGTAATGACCCTCAACTTTTTAATATGATCTCAAGCTTTGAGATCATATTACTTTCACTTTCTTTGAAAGTGAATATATCATATCACTTTCTTTGAAAGTGAATATACTTTCATTTAATAGCTAACTCAGCGGTTTACTATATTTTCTTCACAGCTGATGGCAGAACTAAGAAATATAAGTCTAACCTTTAGAAAGTTATTTGGGATAGCATTTGGTTATTAAGGCTGTATATAAAGCTTGAAGGACTTGAAAAAGGGTCTGACAAACCAATGCAATTCTGTTGCCAGGAAAACACCACGGAAATGACCAGATAGTCACTAGGAGATGAATTCAAATTAAAGGAAGTCATACTGTAATTCATTCAGTCAGTTATTCTGTCATTCATTTGATTTAAATGGCTGCCCACTCAGTCTCAGTGATTCTGGCTGGCCTACAATAGGAAACCTAATATAAAAAGAATAAAATCAATAACCTCCCATCGCCCCTGGTGACAACAGGCAATCAAATAAACCATTTGATGGTTCCAACATTTATATAGGTACATAGTTCATCTCCTTACAGTTCCGTCACTCATTCTACCACTTATTTTTCATTCTTAAGCATGTGTTTAACATCTTCATTTCAGAGTGGAAGATCAAACATCTCCATTTGCCTCATGTGAAATTTTTTTTTGAACCAGTCCTTTCACAACATCTGTAATTCTATTCTTGCAGGCTTCAACACTTGCCATTTCTCTTTCACATGTGCACATAATAGAAATTAATAAATGCATCAATTACTAAATAGCAATTCGGCAGCAAGTAGCATTGCAATGAGTAAGCCGAAACTGAGGTCAGAGAAAATAGCAGTGTCAGATAGCATAATAGTCTGAGGACAAATTCTGCCTGACAGAGGCTCACAATGTATACACCCATGATGGTGAAGCCCTCTCTGTGGGCATGCCAGCCCTTGTCCCAGCCCAGCTTTATCACCCATGTGCATGCATCTCCCACCGGCCAGCTGGTTTTCAGGTCTACGCCATACATGCATGGAGGGCAGGGTGCATGTAGGGGATATGCATGTGTGGGGTGGGGACAGTGGTGGGTTTCAAATGTTTTTAAAACCTCTTCTGTAAGTGTGGCCTGCTTTGTGGGAGTGGCTTGCTGGCCATGTGACCAGGTGGGAGTGGCTTGCCAGCCATGTGAACAAGTGGGAGTGGCTTGTCAGCCATGTGACTGGGTGGGTGTGGCCAACTTGTAAAATGTGGTGAAACGCACTTAACAATGCTCTTGCTTAGCAACCAAAATGTTGGCTCAGAAACGCTGGCATTCGAAGCATGCAATCCTTTGTCATTAGTTTTCTTTAAAAAAAACAAACACAAATATGTCATCATTTGTCAATCATTAAGACATTGAAATACAATTTTTTTTGTTGTGTGTACCCCTCCCTCCCTCCACCCCCCCATCCCCCCCTCCTCCTTCCCCCCCCGACTTCCCAGAACCCGTACACGGTATGGATTTTTAACTAACACAGTCTAAAATCTATTGAGAAAAAAGAAATAAAGAAATTAATGACATTCTAGATTGAACTTAGCTTCTTCTTACTGAACTAACTTTTAACAGTTTAAATCATTTCTGATCTTAAGCATAGGCTAACTGGAATTTCTTAGTCCCGTATTTATTTTGTATATAGTCAATCCATTTTTTCCAGTCTCGTTTATATCTCTCATTTGAATGATCTTTGAGATATGCCGATATTTTAGCCATTTCAGCTAAGTTTGTTACTTTCAATGTCCATTCTTGGATTGTAGGCAAGTCTTCCTTCTTCCAATATTGCGCCACCAACAGTCTTGCTGCAGTTATCAGGTGCAGAATCAAATTGGTCTCTACCACTGTAAAATCAGTACATATACCTAGTAAAAATAACTGAGGACTAAACTTTATCCTTTTTTTAAAAACATTTTGCATGACCCACCATATTTTTATCCAAAATGCCTTAACCTTTTGGCAGGTCCACCATATATGATAATATGTAGCATCGAGAGAACCACACCTCCAACATTTAGGCTGTACATTCGGATACATAGAAGCCAACTTTTTAGGATCTAAATGCCATCTATAAAACATCTTGTAAAAATTTTCTCTCAGATTTTGAGCTTGTGTAAATTTCACATTTCTTACCCAAATTCTTTCCCATGTATCCAACATTATTGGTTCCTCAATATTTTGAGCCCATTTTATCATACAATCTTTAACTAATTCTGTTTCCGAATCCATCTGTATTAATACATTATATATCCTCTTTATATGCATTAAGCTTTGATCTCTTATTTGTTTAAACAAATTATCCTCAACTTGAATAAAGCCAATTTTTTGATCTATTTTCCACCTAGCCTGTAATTGCCCATACTGGAACCATGTTTGAACTACCTTCTCCTCTTTTAATACCTCTAAAGATTTTAATTGTAATACCCCCCTTTCCGAGGTAAGAAGCTGTCTGTAAGTAAATCTATCCTGTTTTTGTGCTGTATTCATATTTTCAATTGCATGTCTAGGAATTGCCCACATGGGTATCTTGTCATTTAATTTATATTGGTATTTCTTCCAAACCCGCAATAAAGCATTTCTCAAAATATGACTTTTAAAGTTCTTATCCAATTTTTTGTTGAATAACAGGTAAGCATGCCAACCAAATACCAGATCGTGTCCCTCAATGTTCAATATTCTATCATTGGTTAAATGAATCCAATCACTAATTACAGATAATGCCACTGCATCATAATATAGTTTTAAATTAGGTAGTTTCAATCCTCCTCTCTCGCGTACATCTTGCATTATTTTCATCTTTACCCTCGGCTTCTTTCCTGCCCACACAAATTTGTTGATACCCTTCTGCCATTCTAAAAGGTTCGCATCTTTTTTAAGTATAGGTAACATTTGGAAAAGAAATAAAAATTTTGGTAAAATGTTCATTTTCACTGCCGCTATCCTGCCCAGCAAAGATAAGTGCAATTTCTCCCATTTTTTCATCTCTGTCTGTATGCTATGCCAAAGTGGTTCATAATTATGCTTATATAATTTCCCATTTGAAGTTAAAATGTTAACTCCAAGATATTTGACTTTTTTAACTACCTCACATCCCAGCATCACTCCTAATTCTTCCTTTTGTTTAATATTCATATTTATAGCTAATATTTTGGTTTTTCCTAAGTTTATTTTAAAGCCAGACACTTGACCATATTGATTAATCGTATTCATTAAAACCATACTGGATTCCTGCGGTTGTTCCAATATTATGACCAAATCATCCGCAAAAGCGCGGACTCTATATTCTTGCTGCCTAATCTTGATCCCTTTTAAACCATCCAAGCCCCGTATTTTATTCAACAATACTTCCAAAGTTATAATAAACAATAATGGGGACAAAGGACAACCCTGTCTTGTACCTTTTCCAATTTGAAAAGAGTCTGTTAAACTTCCATTGACTATGATTTGTGCTGTTTGCTGTTGGTATATTGCTTTAATTGACTGTAAAAAATTATCTCCTATCTGCATTTTTTGCAATATCTTCAGCAGAAATTGCCAGTTAACTCGATCAAAGGCCTTCTCAGCATCCAAAAATATAAACGCAGCAGGGATCTGGTTGTTCTTTCCCAAATATTCTAATGCATTAATAATTAATCTGACATTACTTTTCAGGTTAAACAGGCCGTGCAGGAAGCTCTAAAAATGCTTCAACCAACCAAAGATGACAACTAAGATTTTAACATGGAATGTCAACGGACTGAACTCTCCACAGAAGAGGAAGAAAATATTTCATTATCTTAAACAGTTTAAGAACGATGTAATTTGTTTGCAAGAAACTCATATCAAGTCAACTGATCAAAAATATTTGATCAACTCAAAACTTGGTCAACATTTTGCAGCTTCTGCTATGGAAAAGAAGAATGGTATAGTTGTATACTTAAGAAAAGATATGAAAGCTGAATTAATAGAAGCAGATCCCTTCGGAAGATATATTGCTTTAGACTTAATCTTAGAAGGGAAAAAGACATTACTTTTGGGAATTTATGCTCCCAATCAACAGCAAGATAGATTCTATAGAAATCTTCATGCTAAATTAGTACAGTGGGACTATAGTTCCTGTATACTATTGGGTGACTGGAATGGAGTGATAGACACTAAGAGAGATAAGAAGATTTCCCGCCTAAATACCAAGATGCGAGCAAAGTTACCCAAATCTTTCTTTGACATTATGGATGATTTTGAATTGAGAGATATCTGGCGAGAAAGAAATGCAGAGGAATATGACTTCACTTTCTTCTCGGACAGGCATCAATCCCTTTCAAGGATCGATTTTATTCTAACCACTAATGATTTGCTTTCTAGGGTCAAGAAAACAAAGATTGCAGCTAGAGTCCTTTCGGACCATAACCCAGTTTGGATGGAGTTGGGAAGGGTAGTGCAGGCAAGAAGGTTTTGGAGACTGAATGAAAATTTATTTAGATATGAAAACTATATTAATGATTGTAAAAAATTACTATCTGAATATTTTGTTTTGAATATGAATAAGGGTACATCTATGGAATTTGTATGGGATGCAAGCAAAGCGTATATGAGAGGAGTTTTGATGAATATAAATAAAACACATAGAAATAAGCAAGGGCTAAAACGAACAGAACTGGAAGAGGAAATTAAGAGAAAAGAGCTGGAGTTAACAAGGAAACCAGACGATACAAAGGTTAAGGAAGCTATTAACATATTAAAATCTCAATTTGACATGTTGATCTCTGACCAGGTAGCTACTAATTTATTATATGCAAAACACAATACTTTTTGTAATGCAAACAAACCTGGCAGATGGTTAGCTTATCAGATTAGGAAAAAAAGGAAAACTCGAAATATATCTAAACTGATTTACAGAGGGAAGGAGGTGTTCCAACAGGAAGAGATTCAAAAGGCTTTCTGGGAATTTTTTACAGAACTGTATAAAGGGGATAAAATTAATGGTTTAGACATAGACAAATATTTAGACAAGGAGAAAATACCTTCAGTTAGAGAAGAACACAGGCAAAAATTGAATCAACCAATAACCTCGGGGGAAATCCTGCAGGTAATTAAGCAATTAAAGCCAGGGAAAGCACCAGGTACAGATGGCTTGACAGCGGTTTACTACAAAAACTTACAGTTAGAAATGGTAGAACCTCTTAGAGAATTATTTAATATGATTCAAACGGAAGGTAAAGTCCCTCCATCTTGGAAGACAGCGTTTATATCTTTGATACCCAAAGAAGATCAAGATACTACTCAACCCAAAAATTATAGACCCATTTCATTACTGAATGTAGATTATAAAATTTTTACTAAAATATTAGCAAATAGGTTAATGTTGGTCATTCAACAATTGATACATACGGACCAAACAGGTTTTATACAAGGGATGAAAAGCATGCAATCCTTAAAGCTGTCAAGTTACAAGACCCTTGCACCCCTAACCCTTTAGAAAAAAAACCAGGGGTGTTCAAACTTGACAGCTTTAAGACTTGTGGACTTCAACTCCCAGAATTCCTCCTCTCGTTCTTCATCTTGATGATGAACGGACTGGCAGGGGGAGGGAGCTGGAACCGGATCTAAATGGCACTGTAGATTTGTGGAACCTCTTCTATAGAAGAGGTTAGAACTGGCAGGAACCCACACCTGGCATGGCCAATTCCATGTCCCTCACGTTGATAGGCGCTTCGCCTTAGCTGTTACAATGTAATAAGGGTTAACCGGAGAGGCAGTTTCTGTAAGCAGGGCAATAAAGATTAGGCTAGAAACAACACCAGAATGTTTCCTTCCTGCCTTCCTTACAGGATTAGCCCTGTAAAGTGGGAAAAACCAAAAGGAGATTTCTCCCAACAACCGGTTCTCTGAACTGCTTAGAAAGTTAACAACCGGTTCTCCGGAATAGGTGTGGACTGGCTGAATCCCACCACTGGGTGGGGAGCATGCTTGGGGATACTCACATTGCATTTTGAGGTCCCACATGGCACCCCCATGCCCCGTTTTAGAGTGGAAGGGGGGAGGCGCACCTGTGGGTCACGCATACATGCACGGGTGTGTAATGTAGTGGGAATGTCGTGCACATTGCATTATGGGTGCAGGTGTACTCACATGTACACACCTTCAGCACACAATGACAAAAAGATTAACCATCACTGGTATAAACAATTTGAACAGTAAGTATGTTTATATTAAAAACTTAATAAATCTCTCTATATATCCTTCCATTGACATATTATTTGGGATTACAAAGAAAAGGCAAACAGAGTGAGAAAATGGGGGAGTTTAAGTGAAGCTGCTAAGAACACTTCTGGTCTGGTACTTATTAACAGTGCTCTTCATGATGGCGGCTGTGGCCCAACTTGTCAAATATCTAAAGAAGCATGGATGAATAAGTTCCATTATTTACAATGATATCCTTAGGTAATTATAGTAGTTCTGATTTATTCTCCCAGACTAGCAACCCATGTCTACATTGATCATCACACCGATCAATCCAAAGTTTTCAGTCAAGATACAAACGATCAGGCTCAAATTATCCTACTTTGGATACATCATGCAAAGAAGCAGCTCTTGAGAAAAGGCTCTAATGACAAAGCATAAGGAAAGAGAAGAGAGAGTGACCAGCAGCAAAATGGATGGATTCAGTTACAGAGATGAACTGTTGGAAGACTTGAAAGATCAGATTAAGGATAGATTGTTATGGAGAAAATCCAACTTTATGGTCACTCGGAGACAAAAATGACTTGATGGCACATAATCAAGATATCCATCTTTTTATTACAGTTAAGACCAAAGTTAAAAATTAAAACTTTAAAAGAAAATAGAAGAAAACAGAACGAGATATTACATTACAGCCAGTGGGGAAATCATCAATGGGCAGCCCAAGTCTGCTTACTTTTACAGACATCATAGCAGAATTTGGCTACATTCAAAGAAATTGATCCAATAGTAACAGCTGTGCACAAAATAGATCTGAATTTCTTGGATATTTTACCAGTAAGGTGTTATAAAATCTATGAATCCTTATAGAGAGAACAATATAAGAGGATATGAGCTGTGGTTTCAATGGTCCCTTGTCTAGGAGCCGAGGTGGCGCAGTGGTTAAATGCAGCACTGCAGGCTACTTCAGCTGACTGCAGTTCTGGAGTTCGGCTGTTCAAATCTCACCGGCTCAAAGGTTGACTCAGCCTTCCATCCTTCCGAGGTGGGTGAAATGAGGACCCAGACTGTGGGGGCGATATGCTCATTCTGTGAACCGCTTAGAGAGGGCTGAAAGCCCTATGAAGCGGTATATAAGTCTAACTGCTATTGCTATTGCTATTACATGGGAATCAATTATAATAGTAATGGGAGCACCTAAGCAATTGAAAGAACAGCACTGCCATTCTCTCTCCTCTCCTCTCCTCTCTTCTCTCCTCCCCTTCCCTCCTATACTCTCCCCTCCCCTCCCCTCCTCTCCCTTTCCCTTCTCTTTTCCTTCCCTTTCCTTCCTCCAAACATTGCACTTCCTAAATCTGGCCATTTTGTTGATGATTTTCATTAGACTATTTCCTTTGTCTTCTTTTCAGAGCATTCTTTGTCACTTCAGTTCTTGCCATAGTAATGCTTATACAGCTGAAAAGCCTTATGCATTAAACAAAAAGGAAGGCAGCTGAAACATTTGGATTTCCTCGTGTTTACGGTAGCTGAGCAACATGTCACTGTGACAAATTGACAAACTCTTGATGAATGAAGTTGCTATCGAGCATCCCACTATTTAAACATTAATCTGCAAAGAGGCCAAGATTAAAGAGCTGTTCATTCAACTTCTACCTTGGAGAATTTGGGGAAAGAAAATGCAATAAGAATGGAATCCCTTTCCTTCCCACCTCTCT
This sequence comes from Thamnophis elegans, assembly GCF_009769535.1. Lineage (NCBI taxonomy): Eukaryota > Metazoa > Chordata > Lepidosauria > Squamata > Natricidae > Thamnophis > Thamnophis elegans. The sequence continues at coordinate 49,954,257 of NC_045551.1, forward strand.
CCCTCTCCCATTCCCTCTCCCCCCCTCTCTCTCTCTTTCTCTCTCTCTCTCTCTCTCACACACACACACACACACACACTTTTTCTCATGTTTCAACATATATGGTATTGTAATAGTGCTCCTTTCTGCAAATACATAAATAATGATAAATAATTTGGCAGGTGATATGTTTGTACTACCTATCCCACAGTGATGAATCTTTCCCCACAAATCCAAATATATCTCTGTTTAAAGAAGCAATCTCAAAAAGAATAATTAAGAATAAAGATATTACTTCCTGCCATGGAAAAAAGAAAATAGATAGCTGACAAAATTGAGAGGGGGAAAAATAGCAAACTAAAGGAGCCGAATGACTAATTAGTGACAGATTGTATAGTAGAATTAATATTGATTTCCATACCTTCCCAGCTCCAGAAATCACCAAGAAAGTTTCTCATAATTAGTTCAGTATACACATATAATAATCAAATCTGCTCAAAATCTGGGTCACTCACCAAGCAACAGATTTCTGAGGAATTGGCATAGCTTCTGAGTACAAAACATTATATTATTTATACAATTTTGAACTACATATTAGAAATGAAAAGAAAAATAGAAAAATGTAGTCTTTAGGAGCAAGCATCTGTGACTTAAATGAAAATTATTTTAACACATTTCCATAGAGTTATGATATTAGATAGAATATATGTATATACTTATGTGCTTGTGTGTGTATCTATATATTATAAATATAGGGATATAGTTATAAATGCTAGGTTGGGGCTGATGTAATCATCGACTCAAAAGTGAAATGGAAGATGAATACAAAATACTTTTTAGTAGTGGCATCTCAACTTTGGAAAATTCTTCCAAAGGTCTGGTCACTAGTTTTTTTTCCCAATTTATGAATTCGTCTGTCTGTCTGTCTGTCTCTCTTTCTTTCTTTCTCTCATCTACCTACCTACCTACCTACCTACCTACCTTACCCTATCCTACCCTACCCTACCCTACCCTATCCATCCATCCATCCACCCACCCATCCATCCACCCACCCACCCACCCACCCACCCTCAAATATTGAAATACAGTTATTATGTCACCCATAGTCTTTCATTTTTCTAGACATACCCAATTCCTGAAACCGTATTTTGTAAATTTTAGTCTCCAAAGTCAGAGAATGACCTCCCTCTGGCTCTTAGCAGCAAATCAGTAATTATTGTGGAGTTAATTATTCCTATCAACTGTTTATAGAATGATGATTTTCACATGTTTCAATGTTTATTGTTTATCTCAGAAAACAAGAATTAAATTTGGTATGTCAGGTCTCTCTAAATAAAGTCAATATCAGATGTTTTCAGGGATGTTATAGCCCTATATGAGAACTAGCAGCTTATCACAAGGGTTGATTTTTTTTCAGGTCTAACAAAATGGGGCTATGCAAGAAGAGGATAATGATAACTGTCGAAATGTTGTATGTACATAGTAGAAGGAAGGAACTATCTTCTTTGAAAAGATAGTGTGACTTGGAAATGCAGAATATAAATCATATAGCATGGCTAGAAACATTATTTGAACATTAAACTAATTTCAATATGTTTCTATCCCATTTCATTTCTCTATAGGATTTGTATGGAAGTAGCTAAAAATGCTTCTGTATGATAATTAGAATTATGCTGATTAGCTCACAGTAAGTGATCTCATTTGCTTCTAATATGCAGAAGATATACTATTTCTATTGGTTAGAAAGAAGGAAGGAAGGAAGGAAGGAAGGAAGGAAGGAAGGAAGGAAGGAAGGAAGGAAGGAAAGGTTCTCAATATCAGAATCAATTTAGTTCTTGTTTGTAAGAAATATACATACATGGGATATTAGGAATGTGCAAAACAATCCACTGTGTAGTCTTTGTCCTAACCAAAATATGCAGGTTTGGTCTGGGTATGAACCGGTTTGGGAATCTAGGAATACATCTGAAAGACATGTGTTCTGGACAGGGGTGACCAAGACAGTTGGAAGAACCACAGTTGAAGATGACAGAAATCTCAGTTGTTAGGTGATGGGGGAAGGAAGGCATTAGAAAAAATCAAAGGAAGGTGGGTGGGTGAGTTGGACATGCCACTGAACTTTTAGTCAAGGAATTCAATTTGAATTCACAGATAATCATCCCATCTTTCCCTCTGATATTATCTACCCTTATTTCCCAGCATTCCTCTCTTTGAAGTATTACATACACCACTGGGCCATTTACAAACCACATCTGGCCCAGTAGGATATGCCACATTTGTTTTAAGTATAGTTATGCCCCATGATGTGGTAGGTTAATGGGAGATAGGAAAAGGTGGTGGAAAGGCAGTTTGATGTCCTAGAAAATTTATGGGGAAGGAGAGAAAGAGAGGTCATCAGCTAAATCCTAGAAGGTTTACAAGAAGTCCAGGATTTTGATCAGCCAAACCTCTGATCCATAATACGTTTGTTTGAAGTTTGAAATAGAAACAGTTTCTGTTTCATGCGGCCTCTTATAAATATTATGAGTTTGGAGAGCATGTTTCTTGTGGAATAAGTATAATCTTTATTGTCATTGTACTTAAATTGGAATATATAGATCTCAACATTCATATTGTCGTTATTATTATAAATTAAGATTAAAATTCCTGGCACTGGAACTTCTGAGATGTATTGGAAAACTATAGATCTTGATAGTCACCTTAGCTCAAGGTACCCTCACACTTTGTGGAACTAATTTAATTTAATTTAATTTATTAGATTTATAGGCCACGCAATCCAAGAGGACTCCGGGCGGCTTACACAGAACAAGAAAAGAAAGAAAAAAGAAAAATTAAAAAATTAAAAATTCTCCAACACGCATACGTTCAAATTGGGGCTGAACCCTACATAATAGGTCAACAGCCCCAGGCCTGCCAGAACAGTCAGGTTTTAACAGCTTTTCTGAAGGCCATGAGAGTGGTTAGAATATTCAATATGGCTCAGGATTTGGTTTTTTTTAGTTGTTTGTGATCAGATCACAATGGCAACACTGCCATCTTGTTTTATTCTATAGTAAGTCAGGATTTCTATGAATCGTGTAGATGTAGACCCGAGGGAAAAGTATGGGAGCAAGATAAAAAAGAGAAGAAGTGAAACTTCCAAAAGGGTGAGAGATGATGGGTAGAAAGGATCTTTTTAAAAAAAATAATAATAAGAGATTGGCTGTAATGAGAATGAGAATAGCTTAAGGAATTAGAAATAGGGGGAATATTGTTATCCATACTTTTGCATAACACATGTAGTAACTTTCATTTGTTAACTTTTAATATTGGTTTTGTACCAAAATGAATGACACTCAGATGCCACACTGTCCATGCAATGATATTGATGATATTGATGTGTGTTTAAAAATTAAAAATATGTTACTTTTAAAAAAGGATTTCTATGAATCCTAAATAAAGTATGAATAAGCCATCAATGTTTGTTTCCCTTATGATACTAAGTCACAGTGTCACCCATTTAGCTAAATCAGGGCAAAACACTTTTTTTTACGATCTACATTGCTACAGGAAGCCATCTTGAAAATATCTTAATAACGATTTCTGTTTGTAGAGGTTTGCACATATAACGCCATCAGAAAATGTTGCAAAATCTCTCCTGCCCCCTGCTGCTATTTGGATTAGAAAGGAGATGACTTTGATGTTTCTAATGATATACATGCATCTTTCCCCATTAAGTAAGAAGAATTCCAGTAGTGTTTTATTTTTAGGTAACTTGGCACCATCTTTGATTTTTTTACTTGTTTTGAAACAGAGAGACTTCAAAGGGCCTGAAATATACACTTGAGGAAAAGTCACTTTTAGCAAATCTCTTAGTCTGTTCCAGGCAAGTTTTATTTTAGAATTTCCCAGACAGGGGTGTAGTTGTAATATTAAAGGGAACAGAACTCCTGCTGATGTACTGAAATCCACAGTGAGTGGTAATGTCCTGATTTCTTCCTTCTGCAGGTTTGCCTTTTTTTTTTCTTTTTTTCCAAACAGGGAACTTTTGTTGTCAAGCTGTGTGTGTTGCTGTATAACTGACAGCCTTGCTCTGGGATTTATTGCACAGTGTAATACATGGGATGATAGAAGATGTCCTCCACTTTGCTCCACCTTCTAAATCTTGACATGGAGACTGGAAAAAAAGAAGTATAGCTTCAGAAGCAGTTTTATCAGAATGCAAAGTGACTAGTTCAACTCATTTATGCCAAGGAAATAATTTCTTTGTTTGTTCTTTTCCTGTGAATCACGTGGGAGCCAGAACGAGACTCTGAGCACAGATTGGCTGAGATGTCTCTACGCTTATCATTGGTTAGGAAGAAATTTGGATAATATGTTCATTCTCTGCATGCACTGGAGACATGTAAAGTAAGCATAGCCCGTCCCTAAAGTAGCCAGTTAAATTTAAGCAACCACAGCAGCATGAAAAGGTTAGATGCACCTTAAAGAAGACTTTTGTACTGCTTTGAAATCAGTTTGGTCTAGTGGTTAAGGTGCCAGACTAGAAAGTGGAGACCTCAATTCTAGTGCTGCCTTATCCATGAATGCCAGCTGCTTTGGGCCAGTCATTCTCTCTCAGCTGAATTCACCTCACAGGGTTCTTGTTGTGAGGAAAATAGGAGCAGTGAGGTTGTTGGATATGTTTGCCACCTTGTGTTATTTGTAAAAAATAATAAAGGTAGGATCTTTTCTACATCACCACGATGTAGAAAAGATGTAGAGACTCTAGAAAGTGTGCAGAGAAGAGCAACAAAGATGATTAGGGGACTGGAAACTAAAACATATGAAGAATGGTTGCAGGAACTGGGTATGTCTAGTTCAATGAAAAGAAGGATGAGGGGAGACATGATAGTAGTGTTCCAATATCCCAGGGGTTGCCACAAAGAAGAGGGAGTCAAACTATTCTCCAAGGCACCTGAGGGTAGAACAAGAAGCAATGGGTGGAAACTAATCAAGGAGAGAAGCAACTTAGAACTGAGGAGAAATTTCCTGACAGTTAGAACAATTAATCAGTGGAACAGCTTGCCTCCAGAGGTTGTGAATGCCCCAACACTGGAAGTCTTTAAGAAGATGTTGGATAGCCGTTTGTCTGAAACAGTATAGGGTTTCCTGCCTAGGCAGGGGGTTGGACTAGAAGGTCCCTTCCAACTCTGCTATTGCATTGTATTGTATTGTATTGTATTGTATTGTATTGTATTGTATTGTATCAATCAATCACTTATTCCCCATTGACTGAGTAATTATAGAATTTGCCTTAATACCTCACAACCTCAAACCACATTTCCATCTGATTCAAGAAGTCTTGGTGTGTCAGCCTCAATATTGCTTGGTTACTATCAGCTGCCATAGTAACACGGAGGGGGGAGGTTTCGGTATTTGGGAGGAGAATCATGGTGGAGGAGATATCTCAGGACAAGGAGGGAGTTTTGTTCTCACCATCTTCTGCACATGCTGAATGGTCTTGTTTAGGCCTGGTCAAGGTCCACCGTCTCAGCATACCAGATGGATGAGGCCACCTGAAGATTCACCCCACATGACACCCTTGGGGGCTAGAGATTGGACATTTAGCTTGGAGGGAAGGGATTTGAGTAAACTTTTGATATGTACAATTTCACGCCTTTAGCCTCAGATCTTGCTTTACTTTCATTGCATTCACTTCACATTCAGTAAAAGTACCTTTTCTCTAAAGCAATGGAGTTGAGGGTTTCCTTTCTTGAATTTTGAAAGAGAAACGTCAGACATGGTGTACGTGCAACCCATTAGCAGCATTTACTTCTGATCGTTAGACATGCCAGTTGAGGCCCCCACATCATACATCAGGAGAACTGAAGTGGCTGTTTCAATTTGTACCCAGAAGTGAAGAGGAACATTGTTTCCAAAATCAGCTTTGAAGGAGTGCTTCACTTGTCAAAATGAAGAGCTCTTCAAAGATCTGCACAGCTAAACAACAGCAGCTTATTAAAGCTTTCTATCCTTTAAACAGCACAATCAGAAGGTGTGGATAATGGTTGTCCAAAGTACCATTAGTGAGTAAAGGTAAAATTGGGATATTAGGTTTTAGTAAGTGGACTGGCAAGACACATTCTGAGTCTCTTAATAAGGCTTAAATCAACATATTTTTTATTTACTAGCCACTTTGTATTCAGTAACGACTCCAGTACTAAGTATGAGAACAAAGGAATGATAATAATAGATCTAACGTTTTATTGTTTTCACGGGTTCACTCTTAGAAATGTTATTTATTTATAATTCTTAGGTAGCAAAATAAAAATTGCTCCTTAAGGAATGCATGCAGAAAGAAATCAAATCTAGCAATTATACTGTATATTCTAGGTGAGCCATAGTGAGAGATTGCTGGATTGTAAATATTGATTCCTTTGGGATTTCAAAATAAAAAGAAGAATGAAGTTTCTAGGAGGGGGAATCTTGGCCTACCAGAAGTTTTTGAACTATACATCCCAGCAACCTCAGTGTTTATGACCAAGAGAAGATACTGTGGAAGAGGTAATTTAGCAACATGAGGTGGGCCCTTAATTATCCTTGTAATATGGTAAGATGATGGCTGAAGGGGATCCTTTCCTCCTTCCTTCCTTCCTTCCTTCCTTCCTTCCTTCCTTCCTTCCTTCCTTCTTTCCTTTCTTTTTTTCTCTCTTTCTCTCCCTCTCCCTCTCCCTGTCTCTATCTCTTTCTTTCTGATAAAGATGAGGTTTTCCCCCCATTATTATTTGCATATTTAATGAGGGTGTTTTTTTTTAATAAAAAACACATCTAAATTATGGTGAAAAGCAAAAATAGAGGATAGAACTAAACTCCTGTGCTCAACAGCCAGTTTCCTGATTTATTCATTTTTTTCCTCCTTATAAAACACAGTGGAAATGAGTTCAAAATTTTCAAAAGTTGAGTTCAGAAGTATCAAAACTGCATTGACTCCACATGATTGCTATTTTGAGGAACAAGGAAGACTCCTGTACCCACTTTGCCACACACAGAGTTAATGCAAGTAATATAGACTATACAGTTTTATATAACAAAAAGGAGTTATATTTAAAAGAAGGAACTTATTTTCTTAAAAATGAATAGCAATAGCAATAGCAGTTAGACTTATATACTGCTTCATAGGGCTTTCAGCCCTCTCTAAGCGGTTTACAGAGTCAGCATATCGCCCACACAGTCTGGGTCCTCATTTCACCCACCTCGGAAGGATGGAAGGCTGAGTCAACCCTGAGTCGGTGAGATTTGAACTGCTGAACTGCAGCTAACAGTCAGCTGAAGTGGCTGCAGTACTCCACTCTAACCACTGTGCCACCTCAGCTCTCGAATTTGTTATTCAGTTTATTTATATTGTAGAAATAAAGGATGATGTTATAGTTGCTATTTCACCTTTTCCACAAGAAAAGAACACAACACAAGGGGGGAGAAAGTGCCCAGTAATAAGAAAAAACATTGAGTGGGAATTCTGGAACCTGATTTCAAGTGAAATCTACTTTGAGAAGCACACATTCCAGATACCATAATCTTTGCTCTGTTATTTAGATATTGTTGTAGCTAGTCAAGGTTGGTAGCCATTTTGAACTGTCAAATCTAAGATTTCTATTGAAATTCCCACATCTACTTTAAATTGTGCCTGTCTGAAAGCAAGTTAAATACTGTGTATATCATTAAGCAATAGGAGATTGGAATGAAATGAGTTTCTATTTAATGCCATCTGAATTCAAACTGTTGAGCTGGGTTCTAAAAAAATAGAAAAGCTGAAAGTGAAGTGGGTGTACATATTGATGCTGCCTGTGGGTTAGTGGGATGATTTAATAGTAACTTTTCCTAATTATGAAAATACATTCACAGCTTACATGAAATTGCTTAGGACAAATCATTGTCTAAGATCAAACTAAGAGTCTCATTTGTCATGCAGTTACGAATGATTTCCCCCCTACTATGAATTGTATTGCCAACAAAACTAAGCAGATGCAGCATGAGTTTAATCAGGCTTGCATTATAATAACTGAACTGTAGAATACTTTGAGAAGAGAATAGAATACTTTATGGGCCAAGTGTGATTAGACACACAAGGAATTTGTCTCCAGTGCAGAAGCTCTCAGTTTACATGCAAATCAACAAAGCAATAATGATAATAATAACAAAGTATGTATTTTTGGAGTATAGGATGCACCTTTCCCCCCCAAAATGAGGGTGAAAATCTGGGTGCATCTTTTACATTGAATACAGCATTTTTGGCCTACCGACACCCTGCCCCCTTTGCAAAAATGGATGTGCAGAGGGTTTGGGAGGCTTGCAAAGCACTCCTGGGGGCTGGGGAGGGCACAAATGAGCAAAAAATGGGTTATTTTTGCTCATTTTTGCCCGTCCAGCCCCAGGAGCACTCTACTAGCCTCCCAAAGCCTCTGCATGCCTTTTTTGTGCAAAACGTGGTCCATTTTTGCAAAAAAGCAGGCAGTTTTTTTTGCTCATTCCTCCCCTAGGCCCAGGAGCACTCTACAAGCCTCCCAAAGCTCTGCATTCCTTTTTTTTTTTTGCCAAAAAACCCCACCAAAACAATGCATGCAGAGGATTCTTCAAAATCATGGTGCGTGTTATACTCCAGTGCGTCTTATAGTTCAAAAATACAGTAATGATAATCAGAATAGAATAGAATAGAATAGAATAGAATAGAATAGAATAGAATAGAATAGGATTCTTTATTGGCTGAGTGTGATTGGACATGCAAGGAATTTGTCTTTGGTGCATATGCTCTCAGTGTACCTAAAAAGAAAAGATGCATTTGCCAAGAATCATAAGGTACAACACTTCATGATGGTCATAGAGTGCAAATAAGCAATCAGGAAACAATATCAATATAAATCGTAAGGATACAAGCAACAAAATTACAGTCCTACAGTCATAATTGGGAGAAGATGGGTGATAGGAACAATGAGAAGGCTAATAATACGAGTGATGCAGCCTTAGTGAATGGTTTGACAGTGATGAAGGAATTATTTGTTTAGCAGAGTGATGGCATTTGGGAAAAAAATGTTCTTGTGCCTAGTTGTCTTGGTGTGCAGTGCTCTATAGCGCCATTTTGAGGGTAGTAGTTGAAACAATTTAATAATGACAATAACAATAAGAGAAGGTGGTGGAACAGATGAGAAGGATACTAGTAATACAACTAGGCTACATGGGTAATTATACTCAGACATAAGACATTGCTATGGGAATTAATGTTCAGCAGTGTGATGGCATGAGAAGAAAATGTCTTTGTGCCTAGTTGTTTTGGCATGCAATGCCCTGTACAGGCGTCCCAAGAGGAGGAGTTGAAACACCTTATATGCAGGATATGAGGGGTCTGTAGAAAAACTAAGCAGATGCAACATGAGGTTAATCATGCTTGCTTTATAATAATTGAACTGTAAGATATGAGAGTCAAATACCACAAACTCCATATTCACAAGATACAACCATTCTAACTCTCCCTTCTTTATATATATATATATATATATATATATATATATATATATATATATGTATGTATGTATGTATGTATGTATGTATGTATGTATGTATGTATGTATGTATGAAATTTAGGAGAGATTTGGAATATCTGGCATTTCCTATTTTTATATGGAAAGGGTGTTTCATTATTTCTGGCTGTCCCATATCATTTCTAAGAAGAACACAGAAATGTCAAGCAGGCAACATTAGCATTTATACCCCATCATTCCTCATCATTGCTTTTACTCCCACTATTTCTTTCATTCATCTGACATCCCTTCTGCCCATGTGGTAGTTGTGGCATCATAGTCATCATCATCATCATCATGGCATGGCACTCTTGCACTGAGGTGCTTCTGCGTTGAAAGGATTAGCCACTGATATCACTATTGCCTGGGGGACATCCAGTTAGAGGCTCCTTACATGTCCTCAGTCAGAGCTGGTGCGAAGGACAGGAGCTCAAACCTCTCCAATGCAGCACTTGGGTCTCAAATGCAGGCTTGCTAACATCCATCCCAGTGCCTAACCATGTGAGCCCTACTGTGTTCCCCCCCCCTCCTCCTCCTTCTTCATCATCTTCTTCTTCCTCCTCCTCCTCCTCTTCCTCCTCCTCCTCCTCCTCCTCCTCCTCTTCTTCTTCTTCTTCTTCCTCCTCCTCCTCCTCCTCATCATCATCATCATCATGTGATTAAGGTATTTACAATAATAATGAGGGAATATCCAGGGGAAGAAAGAAGAGGTACCCTGTACATTAATCGAGAAGAAATGTACTTTGCTATGTAGCTTTCCCAACACCTACACACCCGTGTTGATAATGCTTATGGTTCCAGGGTTTTAGGGGACCTGTCTCTCACACCAATTTTATTTCTCTTCCAGCTGATGAAAAATAATCACACCGTACAGTTTCAAGTTCAATATAGCAGCACAACTATATTTTTATATATATTATTTCTCATATTTTCATGTCAGGTCTGGAAAAAAAAACCCTGTGCTCAGTTCCATCCTAATATCATCTTTAGATTACTGTAGTACAATACACAGGTTGGAGATAAAGTGGAATTAACACTTCAGTTCCCAGTGCAGCAGTGACTGGAACTGGTTGCCCAGAATCCTTCTTACTTATTTCAGATGTTTGAATACGTGAAGGCTTCAAAGGAACTAGAGAACAAATGCTGCCACTGCTGGTTTTGTACTTTCCATTTGCTCACCTGAGATGTCTGAAAGGAAGTACTCCCATGTGAGAACATCTCTCCACATAATTTAGGACTCTGTTTTATGAGAGACCCAATCCTCATTTAGAACAAGTTTGCATTCAAGGGAACTGATGCAATTTCCTCTTCAGCTCTCCCAGCTGAATATATGAAAGCTGGAGAAAGTGCAGAGTAAAACTGCTTCCACTCCCCCCCCTTTTTATTTTCAAGCCTTCACACATTCAGACAAATACCTGAAGACTGTAGCAACTCTCATGGCTACACATATCCTGCAGAGTATTGATTGTAACCTTAGTTTGCAGTAACTGGGGAAACAGTTACTTCTAAAGTTTCCAACTTCCACTTAAAAATATTGCTTATTATGTTTTCAAAAATGTGACCATGACCCACTCTATTTTTGAGAAATGAGCCTCAGTTTGAGGCTTGGCTAGGAGGAATACAATCTTACAAATGCCAAATTGCTGCAGATTTTAAAAGGTTTTTTTTTCCTGAAGAGAATAAATTAATTGACTAAAAGTAAGGAAAGCTGTATGTTTGTTTGTTTTAATGATGAAAGAAGAAATAACTATTCTCCTCACTCTTACCTTGTGTGGCCATCTACTGATAGCCATTTATGGAAAGGAGAGGAGAGAAGAGGAAAGAAAGAAAAGAAAGAGGAAAGAGGAAAGTCCTCTGAAAACAATTATGCTAGTGAATTTCATTATTTTGCTCCTAGATTTCAGTAGCGCACTCTGCAGAGGTGGGTTCCTACCAGTTCGTACCTATTCAGTAGAACCGGTTCATCAAATCTACCGAACCGGTTAGAAGAGGTTCCACCAGTGGACCTGGGAAGCAGGCCACACCTACAGAAGAGGTTCCAAATTTTTTTGAAACCCACCACTGGTCCTTGGATATGATTATTCTACACTATCATGCTCATATTTATAAAACTCAGTGCCTCTGTGAAAGGTAAGGATGACTACTGCGTTTGTGGTGCAATTAGAACATTGCGTGTGTTGAAGTTGTTTTAACACAAACCAAAGATGCCTTTTAAAAAACAAGTTTACATCATATTTGTATGCATGCCAGTGCTGTGTGTGAGGTAATTTAAGGTGGTTCTGACAAGTGTTGTCGGCATCTTCATATCCGGTCACATGGGCGGCAAGCCACTCCCATCAGGTCACATGAGTGGCAAGCCACTTCCACAAAGGGGGCCACACCCACAGAGTAGGTTCGAACAATTTTTGAAACCTACCACTGGCACTCTGGACGCTACTAAAGGCTAAAAAAACAGATGATGTATAGCAATAGCACTTACACTTATATACTGCTCCATAATGCTTTGCAGCACTCTTTGGGTAGTTTACAAAGTGAACATGATTTGCACATTGCCCCCAACAATCTGGATCCTCATTTTACCAACCTTGGAAGGATGAAAGGCTGAATCAGTTTGGAACCCGTTGAGGTCAAACTCCAGGCTGCAGGCAGAGTTAGGCTGCAGTACTGCATTGCAACCACTGCACTACCAGGGCAGTGCATGCATATAATCCCAGTGTATATAATTTTCTACAATCAGATTTTACTGTATTGTAAAACAGTGTTATGATTTTGATTATGATCATTATTATACTAATGTATTATAGAACAACATTTGTTCTATTCCAATTTATGAAAGGCATCGCTAAGCAGTTGCATGAATTTCTTATGGTACCATATTAAGGATAGTCACAATAAAATCTGTATTTTTTTTACAGAATGTTTTATAGCAAAGAACATTTGAACACTATTCATGATTGTTTTGTTTCAGTTCACCTTTGCTATTGTACGTTTTTGTGTTTGTGTTTTTACTTCCATTTGAATTTGTTTTTGTAAGCTGTCCAGAGTCTATGGAAGTGGGCGACTACAATACATATGATGATAATTTGTTATTACTACTTCTTGTGATTATTTTCTTTTATCTTTGCTGCCAAGAGGGCTGAGAAAATTACTACATAAATATCTTAATCACTAAGTATCTTAAATGAAAGTTGAGTTTTTCAAGCCAATTAGTTCTGTTCTATTCTTTTATTGAGTCATATTTTCTTATATTTTAAAACAGTTCTCAGTTGTTCTTCCTAGATTCTTAATGTAGTGTATCTTCTGTCTGAAAGAAATGTCTAAAAGGTCAAAGAGAGCAAATTCCCTTGAGAACCCTGTTGTGTTGCATGTCTCCAAAAGCAGCCAACTTCTCCCCTTACTGAATAGGAAAAAAGAAAAAAAGAAAGAAACGTTCAAAAACTTTCACTTACACTTATAGGAAAAGCAGCTTCTTGTTTATTTCACATACATTAGTTGATGTAAGTGCTTTATACTTATGCCTATTTAACACAAATCTCAAATAAAAGTTTGGAAGAATTCCCAATAGAATAGAAATTGACATGACAAATTGCACGTGAATGCTTTTTTTTTTAATTTTGAAAATACAGAATTTAGAAATGGAAGCATATTCTGCTGGTTTGTTAGCCCTGCTGGGCATACAAATCACTGTACCTGGAACAATTACCCAACTTGCTATTCAAGGCATGGGTTTTGTGTTTCTTATTATGTTATTATAAAAGCCAAGGTGGCACAGTGGTTAGAGTGCAGTACTGCAGGTTACGTCAGCTGACTGCTAGCTACAGTTCAGCAGTTCATATCTCACTGGCTCAAGGTTGACTCAGCCTTCCATCCTTCCAAAATGATGACCCAGTTTGTCAGGGCAATAGCAATATGAAGTGGTATATGTGCTATTGCTAAGTGCTTTTATGCTAACTTCCATTTTATTATTTCCTTTCTTATATCCGTACATAACTTTCTTTTAATGAGAATAAACAAGTTCTTCCTCTTTGTTTGTTTTTTTTAAATTCTAAATGGTTATACATCAATTTTTCTTTTCTTTCTTATAAGGCATTTTAGACTAGCCATATTTTATTTATTTGTTTGCCGCCCATCTCATCCAGAGGCAACTCTAGCTGGCTTACAAACATTAAAAACTGATATTTAGAGGATTTCCCCCTCTAAACATGAGATGAAACTCAAAACTATGAGCTTCTGGTGAATTTCTATGTCATGGATAATGCCACCATGCATAATTGACAGACCTTCAATCCCTTGATATGGCCCACTAACACTGACATCTGTTTTTCTGCATCTTCTCTACTGAATGATGGAAAGCCATAATAACCGACATTGACACTGGAAAATTTGAAATAATGGCTGCCTATTGCCACCATGTAAACCAAGCTTCAATGGTGTGGAGCTAGAAAATAACTCTGTGGACAACAGTGATGGTTTTTCCCTCTAAACTTTTCTAAATATCATGTTAATATTTGATAGTTTTGGAGAAATGATGAATAGCTAAAATTCATTCAAACTAATAGCTAAAATTCATTCACACTAATTCAAAATAGCGTAAGGCCTGAAAGGTTGCAGTCACATCAGGGATATGGCCAGAAGCTTCACTGAACGTGCTCAGACCAAGGTGCCCCATTCATTCTAGTCTTTTTGCTGGAACCGAGTTTGTCTGGAGCTTGTGAAGGATGGCATCACTAATTATATCTGATCTAATTAAATTTAATTCAAATTGGTTCATCATATAGAATTTGCAAAGTACTCAAGAAACAGCAGCTTTTCTCTGTATTTTACCATTTTGGTGCATGAAAGATTCATTTGGATATTTGCCTAGATTTAGAGTTAAATTAAGTGTTTCTGAGTTTCATTTCATTTCATTATTTTATTTATTTTATTTTATTATCCCCCCCGCAAACCCTGGATTTTTAAAACATGAGCAATAATTGGAATGATCTACTCTTATCTTAAATCAGAGGGATGATGACAATAATGACGAGTGAATCATAATTTCTCATCATAATTTAGCACAATTCCTTGCAGAATATTAGCAAGATAATTTGTTTACTTCCCATGATGGTCTGGGGGAAAGGGATAGTTTAATGTCAAACTTCTGGTTTATGAAACACGATTTATACATAAGTGCTCATTTCTTTTCTTACTCTGTTGAATCAACAGCCAATTTAGCATTTTGTTTAATCTCACACTTTTATACTAAACAAATGCATGAAAGTGGAATATAAATCACATTTCCCATTTATGCTGTCAGTGATTTATCTTCTCAGGCCTTCTGGTTGACTAATATACTGTAGCTATGAAGAAATGCAATGTAATGATGCAAACCTTTATGTCAGAAATTGTATTCATTCTATCATAATATTTGGTTTCATAGCAAGAAGAATGGGCAATTTATGTCTTCCGATCAAATTAACAGATTGCTTTAAAAAACGGCTTTTGGGAAGACTGTTTCTCAAAGCTTTGTCATTGACCATCTGCCATTCTTAGCCACTAAATGATAGAAATAAACAAGCCACATGTGATATTTCACTCTTTATAAATAAAAAAAACCAGTATCTTTAAGTATTGTCTTATGTGCTAGATAAAAATGCATTCAGATAATGACAATGGAATAAGTCCACAGTTTCCTCAGACTATATTATAGTATTGAAAGTTTCTTAGCTGGGATTCTTCCAAATCAGACAAAACCCCATCCCTAAAATAAATCAGAGCAACTTGAGTCTGTTTGTTTGTTTATTTGTCAACAAGTACAAGGAAACAAGTATGAAAACACATGAAAAATGGCACAAATATTTTAAGTACGAGGAGGCGCTGAAGTAAATAACGGAACTCTTTATTAACAGTAGTAACACAAACAGTAAGTTCAGAACAGGTGCGCTGGACAGTGCCGCCTGACAGCTATTTATACGAATAGCTGTCAGGCGTGTGGCCAATAGGAAGACCGCAATTCTCCCGCCGGCCGGCAGCCGCACCAGGACCAATCAGCTTCCTGCAAGGCGTGGCTTGGCTGCGTCCAGAGGACGCAACAAAATAAATGGATGTAAATAAGCAAAACATAGCCATAAACACATGAAAAGAGTACATTTAAATGAGACAGTAGGACAGCATAAGGCTGGTGCGCTTATGCACATCCCCCTTAGGGCCTCTTAAGAAATGCATACGTTCCACGGTAGACAGTTTAAGGTAAAAGGTATGGGTGTTAGAGGAACTAACAATAGGATCAGGTAGGGTGTTCCACACATTTAGTACTCTATTGCTGAAATCATTTTTCCTGAAATCAAAATTAGAATGGATTACATTTAGTTTGTATCTATTGATAGCCCTTGTGTTATTGCAGTTGAAGTAAAAGTAGTTATTAACAGGTAGGAAGTTATGGCAGATTATCTTGTGCACTAAACTCAGGTCGGAATATAGATGATGTAGTTCAAGGCTATCCAGGCCTAAAATTTCAAGTCTGGTGGTATATGGAATTTTATTACGAGCAGAGGAGTTGAGTAGTCTTCTTTTTTAAAAAAAGAGTTCCTTTAACATTTGAAGTTGGATTGAAGGTATCCTGATTCTGATTCAAAATGTTGTGAAATCTCTGACTTTAATGTGAGGTTTTGATATCAAATCAAATAACATTTATAACAGTCAAAGACCAGAGACCAAAGCAATTTTTTTTTTAAAAAAAAACAATCAATGAATATCTAATTAAAAATTCTAGAATAAAATAATAAAATCTCTATTAAAATCACAAATTGGCATTCACTCTGTCATTTACATCTGGCCTAACTACAGTATATTATAATATCAAACTGCATTAAATACTAAAATGCAAAAGAGTAGTAACACAAAAGAGTTTGTTACAACTGTTGCGTAAAATAGCTACGGTGAATTAATCATGTGTTTCTGACAAATCCCTGAATTGATTAAATAAAAAATATAGGATTCAATGACTCTGCCATGGATGGATGGATGGATGAATAGATTTACATAACTATAAGACTGTCTACACCTGGTAGATTTTTATTTTTATTTATTCCTCTCCCATTATTTTGGTGACTGTGTCGAGAATATGGAGTTTTGCTATAGAAAGGTGGAAAGGAGAACATGGACTTATAATAAGATGGTTTTGGCCTAGAAAGACCTCAGGAGTGAAAACATTAGAGGAAAAACATGGTTGCATTACATCTCTTCTTCTGGTAGCATCAGAATTGGCTTCAGAATTTCCATTTTTGGAAGTTATATTGCTAAAATCCTGATCAGCTCATAACAAAACCTCTCTTGTGGATAAACTCAGCCCAGCTTCACTTTCCTAGGATCCACTAATTCATATCGCTTTTCCCAAATATAGCATGGGACATATTTATTCTACTTCTAAAGGCTTGTAGCCACATTAATCGCTATGAAATACTTAAGATTATGTACTTTGGCAATTATGATGGCAAAATGATATATCCTCTCTAGTCCATGAGAAGAAACAGGCTATTGCCAACAAAACTTATATTAAGAGAATGAGATTGAAATTGTGATGCATTTTTATTTCTATCTCTCGTCTAACAGAAGATGCTGAATAGCAGAAGGATACATGATATTAAATGTTCTGCTTTATTTCTCCTCCTTTGATTTTTCCCCAGGAACAATATCAGAATGATATCTGATATTGGATCCAACACATACCACCCATAGGAGTAAGAAGGATACACACACACACACAAACACACACACAAAATCTCTCTCTCCCCCCCCCCTCTCTCTCTCTCAAAAACAAAGCTAGTGAAGGTTACAGTATTCCAGCTGAGCTACTGTAAATCCTACTAAAAGATGCTACCATTAAATGCTGCACTAAGTATGCCAACAAATTTTGAAAATTCAACAATGAACACAGGATTGAAAAAGATCATTTTATGTTCCAATCCCCAAAAAGGGCAATGTCAAAGAATATTCAAACCTACTGTACATTTGCACTTATTTCACATATTAGTTAGGTGGTCAAGCTCAGAAGGGCAAGCTGAGTTTTGAAGAGACAGAGGAACTAGAGATCAAATTGCCAACATTCGCTAGATTATGGAGAAAGCAAGATAGTTCCAGAAAATATATATACATACATACATACATACATACATACATACATACATACATACATACGTGTGTGTGTGTTTTATTTGTGCTGATAAATAAATAAAGGGAGACTAGTATATATCTATTTCAAGCTATTTAGCTCTCATCAGCTAGCCATACCCTTACTGGGATTCAAACCTGTGCTATATTGCATCTTAGGCAAACATCTTAGCCATTAAGCCACAGGTCTCCTCCTTATCAGCTGATATATAGTGTCACAACCCCTGGTATGCCCCAATTATGGGAGGAAGCTAATTGCTTCCATTCTCTGTCCATCGGCTCGTCACAAGAGACCATCCAGACAGAAAGCCCAATATTTTACTGTTGCCTTTGTTACATTTTGTGTTGTATTTGTGCTGATAAATAAATAAAGGGAGACTAGTATAGATCTATTTCAAGCTATTTAGCTCTCATCAGTAAGGGTATGGCTAGCTGATGAGAGCTAAATAGCTTGAAATAGATCTATACTAGTCTCCCTTTATTTATTTATCAGCACAAATATGTATGTATGTATGTATGTATATATGTATGTATGTATGTATGTATGTATGTATGTATGTATATATGTATATATATACTTTGCTTAATTGAGTATACTAAATCCTTTGATTGTGTGGATCACAGTAAACTGGCCAATTTCTTAAAAAGATGGGAGTGCTAGGCCACCTTACCTGAGTGTTGAGAAACCTGCATGTGGGTCAAGAACAACAGTTAGAACTGGACATGGAAGAACTGATTGGTTCAAAATAGGGAAAGTAGACTGTAGATTGTTACCCTGCTTATTTAACTTATATGCAGTGTACATCATGCAAAATGCAAGTCTGGATGAATCACAAACCAGTATTAAGACTGCTGGGGAAAATAGCAATAGTCCCAGATATATAGATGGTACAACTCTAACAGCAGAAAGTGAAGAGGAACTAAAGAGCCTCTTGATGTGGGTGAAAAGTTGGCTTGAAACTCAACATGAAAAAAAAAAAAACCCAACTAAGATCATGGCATCTAGTCCCACCATGTCTTGGCAAATTGAAGGGGAATCAGTGAGCTTTTTTTTTCTTGGACTCATTCCAGATCTTCAATGAGATCTTCAAGATGGGGCAGCCCTTGAAGAGCATTCGGAGACTTCAGCTTGTCCAGAATGCAGCCGCGCGAGCGATCGTGTGTGCACCTTGGTTCACCCACGTAACACCTATCCTCCACGAGCTGCACTGGCTGCCTATTGGTCTCCGGATACGCTTCAAGGCGCTAGTCATCACTTATAAAGCCCTTCATGGTATTGGACCTGGGTACTTGAGAGACCACCTGCTGCCAATTACCTCCACTAGACCGATTAGATCCCACAGATTAGGCCTCCTCCGAATTCCATCCGCTGTCCAGTGTCGACTGGCGACTACCCGGAGGAGAGCCTTCTCTATGGCTGCTCCGACCCTTTGGAACGAACTCCCCGTGGAGATTCGAACCCTCACCACCCTCCAGGCCTTCCACAAAGCCGTTAAAACCTGGCTGTTCCAACAGGCCTGGGGCTAAAGAGCTGTTGCCCCCATCTCGAATGGTATGACTGTTGTGTGTTTTTAAATTATGTATTGTCATGTTTGTTTTTTATTTTTTGTCTGTACCACCCCCTTCCCAGATTTGATTTGTCAGCCGCCCTGAGTCCCCTTCGGGGGAAAAGGGCAGCATATAAATATAATAAATGAATGAAATGAAATGAAGATCATTGCAGATGATGATCGCAGCCATGAAATTTAAAGACAATAGGTCCTTGGGAGGAAGCTGTTGCAAACCTAGCATATTAAAAAGCAGAGAGATCATCTTGCCAACAAAGGTCTGTATTGTCAAAGCTATGGATTTCCCAGTAGTAATATATGGCTGTGAGAGTTGGACCATAAGAAAGGCTGAGCCCTGAAGAATTGATGCTTTCAAATTGTGGTGTTGGAAAAGACTCTTGAGAGTCCCTGGCCTTGCAAAGAGTTCAAATCAGTCAATCTTAAAGGAAATCAACCCTGACTGTTCTTTGGAAGGACCGATACTGAAGGTGAAGTTCAAATAATTTGGCCACCTAGTGAGAAGAGAGGACTTGTTGTAAAAGACCCTGATGTTGGGAAAAGTGAAAAGAAGGGAACGGTGGAGAATATGATGGTTAAATATTGTCATTGATGCAGTGAACATGAATTTTGGCAAACTCCAGAAGACAATGGAGGACAGGGGGGTGTCTGCCATGCTGTGGACCATGGGGTAACAAAGAGTCAGACATAACTTAGCAACTGAACAAAAAGTGTGTGTGTGTGTGTGTGTGTGTGTGTGTGTGTGTGTGTGTGTATCTCTAGCTATATCTATCTAGTCACTTCACATCTGAAGATTATCTAATCCTTTAGTGATCCTGAATCATAGAAGAAATGAGTAGTTATATATCTTTAATTTAATTTAGAGTCTGCCTGACTCTATGATTCTGGACACTTTCCAACTTAAAAAGTACAAAAATAAATGAATAAACATATATGCTCATCTGGAAAAAAGAAAGACTACACACCAAAGAAAAACCAACAAGGATTCAACAACCACCATTCCCCAAGGTATGGGTTTCCCCAAGTCAGGTTTTCAAGGATTTACAGAATCTCATCAGAGTGAGAGCTGTATGGATTTCTGGGGAAAGGCTGTTCCAGAGGCAAGCAAGCACCCAACAAAGAAGGAACAATATCTAGATTCCAAAAGATGACATTTTTGAACAAAGGGATCTAGAGCATACATACATACGTACGTACGTACATACATATAGAATAGATGTTTTTTTCTTTATTGGCTAAGTGTGATTGGACACACAAGGAATTTGTCTTTGGTGCATATACTCTCAGTGCACAAAAAGAAAAGATACATTCATCACGAATCATAAGGCACAACACTTAATGATAGTCCTAGAGGACAAATAAGCAATCAAATCATACTAGGAAACAATCAATATACGTAAATCATAAGGATAACAAACAAAGTTGCAGTCATAAGTGGAAGCAGATGGGTGATGGGAACGATGAAAAGACTAATAGTAATAGAAATGCAGACTTAGTAAATAGTTTGACAGTGTAGAGGGAATTATTTGTTCAGCAGAGTGATGGTGTTTGGGGAAAAAAAACTGTTCTTATGTCTAGTTGTCTTGGTGTACAGTGCCCTATAGAGTCGTTTTGAGGGTAGGAGTTGAAACAATTTATGTCCAGGATGTGAGGGATCTGTAAATATTTTTCGCAGTCCTCTTTTTGATTTGTGCAGGATACAGGTCCTCAACGGAAGGCAGATTCGTAGTACACACACACACACACACACACACACACACACACACACACAAACAAACACACATACAGCGTATATATTCTGTTTTGTATAAATTTGTGTCCTTGGATTAACAATGAACATGTAAACCGAAACCTTGAGAATTGAATACTTTTCATTTGCAATTCATTCAACCTATCAAACAATGTACCACAATACAATAAAAGAGTACTGCTAATTTATTTTGAAGTTAGTGTCTCATACATCCACATTTTATCCATTGTATGCATTAAGAACTAGTATTGCTAAGTATAACAGGATGTTGTTTACAGAAGAAAGAGTTGCAATCGGGCATCACTGATCCACTGACCTTTGCTGCTGGAGCTGTTCAAATCTGTGAAGGTCACTCTCTTTTCATCAAAGTTTAGTCAAGGTTTTTCACTGACGTTATACCATAAAGTTGAAGTATGTTTCTAGGAGCTGAAACAGAGCTTAGAGCCAGTAGGAATGTTTTATTTTTTTCTGAGGCTCCACCGTGTGACTATTGGATATTAGTTACACATGATTCACTCTGTCTAATAAAGAATTATAAAGCAGTTTTGCCACATGCAAAACTGCAGAAAACAAATAATGGTGACAGGTGGGGAGATACAAAAATGTGCAGTTTTACTGGTAGTATAATAAAACAGATACAGACACATAAACACACACATCAAATTCCTTTGCAAAGAACTGATGGTGCTGAATTTAGTATGGAAAGTAACTAATCTATTCAAATTCATATAAATGACAAGTCTCCAACCTTGTTTAAAAAAGATCAGGGAGAGGCATAGAGTGAAAAGAAGGGAAAGACTGTAATGAATAGTTCTCAAAGAGGACTTTCTCTTAAATAATATTCCATTAATTTAGCAAGCCAAGGAAGCCTGTTCTCATTGTGAACATCTGTACTGTGCTTCCCAGTGTATATATTTTCTTTAAATTCATCGTTGATGAATTCAAGCACCTGTACAGTGGGGGGTTCCAAATCCCATTCCAACCGGTACAGGCCCGGCGGCATCCACATGGGCACACACAGTGCACATGCACACATGTGCAATGCATGCATGCATCTTAGCACTTCCGTGAGCCTCTGTGATAATGCAGATGCTCAGCAGAGTGTCGCACAGGTGCTGTACATGCCATGTGCGGACATACTGAAGACTTAAAAAACCGGTAAGGAGCTCGGGTGGGCAGTTGGGCCCTCCGGAGCACCGTACCGGAACGGTATCCAGTGCTCCGGGCAGGCTCCAGTATGCCTGTACCGGAGCATACCGCCTGCAACCCACCACTGCACCTGTAACAAAACAGAAACATGGTACTAAATCCAGTGGTGGGATTCAAATAATTTAACAACCGGTTCTCTGCCCTAATGACTGGCTGGGTGGGCGATGTCATTTTGGGCATGGCCAGCGGATGTGACAGGCAGCACACTCGGCCTCCTACACCACCCTGGGAGCAAAAACAAGCTGCGGGGAGGGCATCTCCCCACATGCCCCATTTTGGCCTCTTAGGCCTCCTGGGAGTAAAACCGGTCACAGCTGCACCCCTACACCCCATTTTGGGCCTAATAGGCTCCCTGCAGCCTCCTGGGAGCAAAAACAAGGCACAGGGGGAGACTGTACCATACATCCCAGCGGGCTCCATTTTGGGCCAAGTAGTCCTTCCTGCACTTACCTGGGAGCCAAAACCGGGTGTGTGGGGACTCCTGAAAGGGATGGGGCAGGAAGGGGCGGGGCTGGCCAACAATTTAAGAACTGGTTTGCCCAAACCAACCCAAACTTGCTGAATCCCACTAAATCCCACATTTTCTTTCATCTAAATCCAAATAGAAAAAAATTCCAAAGTTAGTCTGTATCCTATACTGAATGTGACCAAAGCATTCACAACCCCCCCCCAAAAAAAAAATCATAAAGAATCATAGGTATTATAATTCACAAAGAATTACCTTGTACAGAGAAGCACAGTCATGTCCTTCAGGTGCTTTTGTATTTCATGTTGATTTTGTAATATTTATTATTTTGATTTATCTCTTGCCTTTCTGCCTATAGGCACTGGGAATAATATGTGTAATGACACATTATGCTGGGTTGCAAAACACACTGACATATTACATTAGAGGTGTTTGGATTAAGATACCTATGCATTATTAAGAAAAATTGTGAGTGTTGCAGAAACCGGCACAAAATGAATTTAAGACTATAAAAGCAAAAAAAAAAAAAAAAAAGGTGAAAATTAAATCAACATCCTTCACTGGCTTCTCATCCTTTTTCACTAAGGTAAGAAACCTACCATGTTTCCAAATCTATTTTTGTCCTCCCCAACTTCCCCTGGGGAGTGGGAAGAATTAGTGGTAGTTCAAACTATTAGAAAATAGCCATGCATTTCCAAAGTCAAACTCATTACTTTCCCCTACAGTATTTCTATGTGTGTAGGCGCTAAGTGTGGTAAAAAAAAAACCCATTTTCCTTACAGACCTGTAGGTTATAAAGGTAGGCTGAAGAGAGGGACCACATGACCATTTTCATCCCTTTGACAAAACAAATCATATGGTGCTTCTCAGCGGTTACCATAACTGAAAATATCAGATTGATTGTAAAAATAAGATTGTTCATTTCTCCAAAGGCTGGTGGTAGAAGTCATGTAAAGGCCCATACATAGTGTCATGATATAAAATAGCTAGAATAGCTCAACATAAAATCTCTCTAATGATCTTCCACTTGTTATTTCTTGTGTTGCCTAGTGCTTTGGGGGAATCGATTGATTCCTCTTCTCTATGACAGTCCCTCAAATATTGGAAGACATCTGTCATGTCACTCCTAGTCATTCTCATCATTAGACTAGTTCCTGCAACTGCTCATATGTTTTAGCCTTCAGCTCCCTTGTCATCTTCTTTGCACTCTTCTTTGTGCTCTTTGGAGAGTCTCACCATTTTGTGTATCATGGTGACCAAAACTGGTCTTGATTTATTATTATTTTTATTGATTTAGTTTGTTCTTCTCCAGCCTAGGAGCTCCGTTTCCCACTTTAAAGTTGTATCCATAAGCCTCACACATAATGTCATTTAGAAAGAGAGGATGTGAACTAGGCTACCAAATCGCCTTTAGCATTTCTTCTAGGAGTGCTCATCAGTATAAAAAAAAAAAAAGCGAAGTCAGCAGCCGTGAAGGTGTATCAAAACTCCATCTTGTTATTTAATTATTTATTTATTCATTTATACCCCACCTTTATTATTTTTTACAAACAATCTGAGGTGATGAACAAATCCAATAAATCTTCCTCCTCCTATTTCCCCATTTCTGTGGGGTGAGTTGGGTTGATAGAATGTGATTGGCTCGAGGTCATTTACTCAGCTGTCATGGTTAGGCAGGACTTGAACTCATACTCTCCTGCTTTGGAGACTGGTGCCTTAATTACTAAACCAAACCGACTCTTTCTTCAATGCATAACCGCAAAGCGATACTCAGAGCTTTGATTGCGCCATGGAAACTGCCATCTTGATATTTTTTTATCACAACCTGCAGATTTTTTGACCACACAATACAAACACGACTGCTTTAAGAAGAGATTGGACAACCACTTGTCTGAAGTGATATAGGGTATCCTGCCTGAACAGGGGATTGGACTAGAAGATCTCCAAGGTCCCTTCCAATTCTGTTAATCTGCTAATGTTTAAGGACAGTACCAGTCAGTACCATATCTGCAACTAAAACTCAATTTTTTTCTCAAGTTTATTCACAGTGTTCTATACAGATTGGGATCTTTATTTAGAGATTCTTGAGAACTGAAATATTTTTGCCTGAATCCCATTAGCTATTATGTATATATGGGGCATTCTGAAGTAGGATGCTGCATAGAACTGTTGCAAAATATTGCTTGTCCAAAAGAGAAATAGTATGATTGGCACATAAGGATTTTCTTTTCCAAAGCTATACCAATACTACCCCAACAGTAGCAATGCTTCTAAATGTTTGATTTTTATGTTTCATCATTATTTATCAGTTTATACACAGAGAAATTGAGAGAGACAGCTACAGCATAATTGCTGTCACTCTTTTAAAAATGACATCGCTTTGGACACAGATACAAAAGTTAAAAGATGAAATATTTTTCATTTGTTCCCGAAATCTTCAAGGCATAGTGTGCATTATTAATTAACCTTGAAATTTGAAACTTTTCTTGGAGTATGTTTTTTGCAAATTAAAATAAAATGCTTTTCTACTTTGTACTTCAGTTACATGTAACCTTCTTTCTATTTATATAGTTTTCCCTAACAGGGTCTTGGTGATAAAATTATCTTACAAATAGGTATTTTGGAGAAATGCCGTGGCTCCATTTCCCTTGTATGCACAATTTTTAATAAAGTGAAATAGACGAATCCTCTAGAATTTCATAGTTTCTTCCTTGTGTTTATTTTTAGTGTTCTCCCCCTTTATTTGAGTGGGAGCCTAGACAGGTTGTTCAAGAAGGTGCTTCCAAAATTATTCCATGCTGTCAGTACAGTTTATGGCCAAATTTCCTTACTATTGATCATTTAGATCAGTGATGGCTAACATTTGTGTTGTCACATGCCGAAAGCACCTGCGTGCCCACACCCATAATGCACTGCACATGCAACAACCTCTCTGCCCTCCTGCTCATGTGCATGCTACCCCACTGCTATCTCTCCCTCCTCCCCATGGACATGTGCTCACGCTCCCCCTTGCCCCATTTTGGGCATAGAAGGCTTCCCTGCAGCCTCCTGGGACCAAAAACAGGCCACAGGGGGAACCTCTCCACACTCCCCTCCCACATATGCACATGATCCCTCACCCCCAACATATGTGCATGCATCCCCTGCATCCACCCCCCTGCACATGTGTGGCAAAGACCAAAAAAATAGCTGGCCGGAGGGAGACACGCACGCATGCATGGTGCAGCTGAGCTGGGGCAATGGTTCATGTGTCCACAGAGAGGGCTCTGAATGCCAGCAGTGGCATGCATGCTATATTTTCACCACCACAGACTTAGATATATACTGTATGTCATCAAAAATGAACACTTGAAAAAATAAATTACAGAGGGAATAAAAAGGGTGAGTTAACAGTTTAGGGGGATTGCTATAAATCCGTTCCCCTGTTTCAGATACATGCCGAGATCAAATTTTCATATCTGTACCACAAATGTTAGCTTTTGAATGAGTGACATTGACCAAGTACTTCAAAAGGAGAAGTAAAATGTATATCTGGATATTTTAAAAAAAGTAATAAGCCGAAAAATTTTCCATCAGCTTGTCCCTTTTGGCCTTAATGAACAATTTCAATGTAGATGGGGGTATCTATTAAAGAAGCTGTGATTCATTGGAGTCTATAGGTTCTCTTCGAAAGCTGTCCAATTTTTAGGGCACAAGAAGCTTAAATAGATAATGACCCAGCATTGCTGGATATACAGTAGAAAGCCAACTTGACCAACTCAACTCAGCTATTTAACTCAATTATCCGGAAACACTTTTTTAAATAGCTGATCTTCGTTGTTCAGACCTGTGGGATATTTAACTTTTATTACAGTTTCCAAGCTGAACAGGGCTTTAATATTAGCTCCGTTTAATGCTCTTCCATCCAATACAAATAATACCCTCAGCTACTCAATGGTGTCCTTGTGGCATAGGCTGCAGAAACTACTGCTCGTGTTTGATTTTACTGGAGTTTCTACTGAGAATCTAGAACTCATTTCATTTATCTTCAAGTAGCACAATATCCTGGGCATACAGAAACCTTTACCTGCAAATCCTCTTTGCAGAAATTTCTCCAAATTCTGCCATACATCTGTTAAAACTAAGTGGAAACTGGCATCATCTACTTGGTGACATTTGTTCACCAAAACAGAAATATCTTGTGATGGGATACAAAGGACCTTAACTGTCATTTTCTTAACTGCCTTATGTTTAGAATTTGAATGATTTTTTTTTTGTTTTTTCAGCCACATGCCATTTTATTTGGATTAGTCTTACTTATCGTTGAATGATATGCAAATAACAATAGCAACAGCCCTTAGACTTACAGACTTACTTCACAGTGCTTTATAGCCCTCTCTAAGTGGATAACAGAGTCAGCATATCGCACCCAACAATCTAGTTGTTTAAACTCTGAGGTTTGATTCTGAAGTTTTTGGTCTTTTTAGCTTAGTATTAAAAAATGGCTCAGTGTCTAAGACACTGAACTTGTCAATCAGAAATGTTCGGCAGTTCAGTGGTTCGAATCCCTAGCGCCATGTAACAGAGTGAGCTCCTGTTACTTGTCCCTGCTTATGACAACCTAGCACTTCAAAATCACGTAGAAATGCAAGTAGAAAAATAGGAACCACCTTTGGTGGGAATGCAACAGCGTTCCATGAATTTTTGGTGTTTAGTCATGCCAGCCACATGACCACAGAGACTTCTTCAGACAGCACTGACTCTTTGGGTTTGAAACAGAAATAAGCACCGCTACTTAGAGTCAGGAACAACTAGCACATATGTGTGAGGGGAACCTTTACTTTTAGCTTAGTATTAAATGTGCTAGAGTACAATTTAGCCATATATAGAAAATCGTCAAAAATAATCCTTTCTTTATAGTTGTGTGATGTTTCTGGGATTTTTGTTTGATTGTTTGCTTTTAATGCTCAAAGATGAATGAATGTGTGAATGAATCTTCTCTATTCTAGTTGTTATAGCCTCTAAGAAAAGAAAGATTGTGGTATTCATACTGTAGATCCTTTTAAATTTACAATATAATAAAATATGATTCATGTCCTCAATTGCCTGAAAGCTACAGGGATGTTTCAGATACCAGAAAGTACTCCCATTATCTGCCAAAAAAGAGCCTCTAGTCTAACTAGAGAAAAACTTTATGAGGGATATAGTTTTACCCATCAAAAATTGTGAGTAATTGGACCGTCTTGAGCTATGCTACAAACATTGTAGTTCAAGTCAACTTGGCCAAGAGTGATCATATGTTGCCACTCTGTATCAAGAGTTCTCTGTTACCAGTATATGCTCTTGCCAGCTTGGATTTAGCCAAGAGATTTCATGACATCTCACAAGAAGGAAGTACAGGTTATGGAGCTGTGGTGGCGCAGTGGTTAGAATGCAGCATTGCAAGCTAATTCTGCTGACTGTTGGTTGTTAGCAATTCGGAAATTAGATTCTCACTGGCTCAAAGTTGACTCCTCCCATCCTTCTGCAAAATGAAGACCCAGATGATTGGGAACATTATGCTGACTTTGTAAACCACTTAGAGAGGGCTGTAAAGCACTGTGAAGCGTGACCCATCAAATGCGTGCCCGACAAATGCACGCCAACAAAACTGTGCCGACAAAACCGCACCCGCCATCCAGAAACAACATAGTGGGATGTGAAAACAATGTTATAAAGGGTTAGGGTTATAATGTTGTTTTCGCATCCCATTATGTTGTTTGCAGGCACGGTTTTGTTGGCGTGGTTTTGGTGGCGCGCATTTGTTGAGCGCACATTTGTTGGTGAACCCTGTGAAGTGGTATATAAGTATACTCTGAGTGAAAGCTCAGTAATTAGGAAACTAGTCCAGTAGCCATCAGTTTCAGATGACCAGGAAAATAACAATCAATATATCCACTTTTTCAAACCCAGTTCCAATCTTATGGAAAATTTGAAGACTCATATAGGAACCCAGAAGGTTGATCTTAAAATCTATAGTGCACTTATTCCACTTGGCAAATACATTGACCCAATTGTGCACCATAAAATGGTTGCATTATTTCTTTGGCTTCATGCAGTTTAGTGGGGATGCTAACATTTTCTAATAGTTTCTAAGTGATGTGGGGAAAAAACTTTTAGTGTTTAAAGTAGATCTACTTGAAATAAAATAGAACCAGAAACAAAACCCTTGAACAAAAGTGAAAAATTGCTTTCAAACCACCTTTTAGCTTTAAAGCAACTATAAATGTTTGGAGTACTGCAAATACTGGTTAAAAGGGCCAAAAGGGGGCACTTTTGATCTAGGAGGAAATGTCAGGTTACCAAGAAGGACTGAAAATTTAAGGACAAGCAAGACTCTTATCAGGAAAAATCCTGAAATAATGGAGAAGTTAGATGAACAAACTTTGTTGCAGTGGCTAGTCGCTTTAATTTTAATTAATTCATGTTAAATTAATAGGTATACTTTTTAAAATGCTTATAAAGCATTGTATATTTACTCCCGAAACTTTTATTTATTCCTAACAACACTCCCCACAACTCAGGGTCCACAACTCCAGACTAAAAGATTCTGAGAACCTTTGGATTAGTGGTGAAATTCAGTCGGTTCTATCCAGATTGGGTGAACCGGTAGCAATGGCGGCAGGAGGCTCCACCCATACACACGGATGTCATTGTGTCCTATTTTTAACACTCTGTGCATGCATGGAAATTCCTGTGCATGTGCCGTAGGTGCGTGCTCATATTTGCAAACCGGTAGTGAAGGTAAATTGATTTCACCTTGGAGCGCTATAATTCTATGTTCAGCAAACTATCATCTATATTTTTTTCCTTTCTGGTTCCTACAAACTTTTAGCTAACTCACAAGCTAAAGGCACTGAAGAATTGTTGAATGTTTGTCCTTCAATTTTTCTTCAATGAGTTTTAATTTTTGTTGGGTGAGAATGGATTAGAACTTATATAGATGTTTCTCTTATTATACCAAAATATAATAACTAAGAGTAGCTGCATTCTAATCTCTAATGCTCTTATATTCAAGAACTACTTTGCGTTTCCTTTTGCAAAGTTTGGCTCTAATTAAACAAAAGACTGTAATTTTGCAATGTTCTTATGAAATAATGTCTTTACATAACTGGTATTATATATCTGTGCTTCCATGCTGGTACACTGAAGTGCAGTAATTCTCACTAATGCCTCTGTTTATCCAAATCAGGTTTATCATAATGCAATATATGATTCTTCAGCCACATTCCCATGCTCATCTTATTATCTCAGGGATTTATAATGTCTTCATTATGTTTTTCTTTAATTCTTTATTGCCTTAAAAAGTTAGCATGGAAGACAATTATGGAGGAATAAAAAATAAACAAATGAGAAGCGAGATATCCATCACAAACATTTATCTGAAGCCCAGTTGGAAAACTAGTAGAATGAATTCTTCTTTCATCAAGAATTTGTAAGAATATATGGTTTGATGTTTATATTGAGGCCACAGAAAAGTACTGTAGATTCATATTTAGCTGTTGAGCTCATAAGCCTATAATTTACCATATTTTTTGACTATAAGATGCTTTGGACTATAAGAGGCACCCAGTTTTTGGGGAGGAAAACAAGAAGAAAAATCTATCTCTGCCTCCCAGCAATTTGCCTCCTTGAAACAAACAGCAAACAACCTGGTCAGCTTCAGCACAGCCTGATTTAGTATGAGCAGCTAACTGGCAGTTGGATTGGTCTCCCAGAATACCAAAGATAAGCTGTTCCAGGCTGCGGTGATCACTGCCACCTATCGCTGCCTCCCCATGCCCCATTTTCAGCCCATTCCAGGTGGTGAGAATCTCCACCATCTATTGCCGCCAAATGGGATACACAGAAAACAGGACCTGCAGAGGCTGAAGGCTGTGCTGTTTGCTGCAAGGAGGCAAATTGCCTGGAGGCAAAGGCTGAAGGGTGGGGCCCAGTGAGTGGGTGGGACTTCAGCAACATTCACTCTATAAGATGCACAGACATTTCCACCCACTTTTTGTGTGTGTGGTGGGTGCATCTTATAGTCCGAAAAATACAATACATGATCCTGAATGTATTATATCCCAAAAGACTTTATTTCAAAGTAGAAAAAGCATTGTAAGGGAAAGTGGCCACTGGATCTTCAGATATTCTTGGAAAAAACTGGTTATATCTCAATCCACATCCAATTGAATTCAGGCTTAATTTGCAGATAAAAATCATCTTGGATGTCCTAAAACAGACAAAGAGAATATAACTTTGTTATTTCTGCTGAGGATCTCAGTGGATTTTATTGTGATTTACTATAATATTCCTCTGAATTATTCCATGAAATGGGTTTGAAGGTATTCTTCTATTCTTATTGGCAGCAGAGTTTCAGAAATTGCATTCATATATTCTTTGCTGGGATCAATGATCCATACAATTTCAGAAATTAGGATTGGATGGCTGGACTTTATCACTTATATAATTAGGTTATTGATTGCAATAAGACATCTTATGTACCTAATTTATAGAAATAAACAGTAGGTGTTGATTTTAATAACACCTAACTGCTTTTGTGCAACTTCTGAATCAAAAGAGGCAGAACATGGGAGCAAAAATCAGTTAGACGGGGAAGTTGCCCATTCAGTTGCCCATTCAGTTAGACGGGGAAGTTGCCGAGGTGGCGCAGTGGTTAAATGCAGCACTGCAGGCTACTGCTAGATCAGCAGTTCAGCGGTTCAAATCTCACCGGCTCAGGGTTGACTCAGCCTTCCATCCTTCCAAGGTGGGTAAAATGAGGACCCAGATTGTTGGGGGCAATATGCTGACTCTCTGTAAACCGCTTAGAGAGGGCTGAAAGCCCTATGAAGCGGTATATAAGTCTACTGCTATTGCTATATTCTAAGGTTTATGCTCCATCAGACGGAACTAGTAAATAATTTAGAGATGCTCCTAGAGTTTGAGGATCAATAATGGTCCAAATGATCTCCATGTTCAGGAAGCCCCACCACCTGCTTTGGCTGTTTCACCAGATTTCTGAACAGCCCAATGACTGAAAACTTTACAGAAAAATTACATTTCTGTATCATACTATATTAAAACATTGCAACTGGTACCAATTGTTTTATAAGGTGTTGTTCATATATAATGCATTGCAAGTACTTGAGATGGGGATATTTAGTCTTTCTATTTCTAACCCTCTCTCTAGATCAGGTGACAACTTATGTCATATACAGTATCATCAATTGACATTTGTAGTTACTTGGGGATGGGCCTTTTGGGGCTTAAGACCCAAAGGTGCTTTTTCAGGAAGCAATTGGACTTTCTTGTTTTTTTTTCTTTTGAAGATGTTTCACTTCTCATCCAAGAAGCTTCTTCAGCTCTGACAGGACAGTGGGGAATGGAAGGATTTATATTCCTTGTAGACAGCTGGTTATTTGCATCCTTTTAGAGGGATGTTGAAGCACTAGGAGCACTATCTGTGTCTTCAGGGTCACCTGAATAATTCCCCTGGTTCCTGTAGTCTGCAATTTTTTTCCCTCTGGAAATCCATTCCTACTCCTACACCATTCAAAGGGGGTTCATCCCAAATTGTAAAGCTAAACGTCTGTAGAGATTCTCAGTCTTTCAGATCATGGTTGTCCCAAAGGCGCTTTTTCAAGAGGCAACTGGACTTTCTTGTTTTTTTTTTCTTTTGAAGACATTGTTTGCAGTGGTCTCATCATGAAACAATGAATAATATGTTGATTACATATCCTTTCTTGTGTAAATGGAGAAAAACCTCCCTCGTTCTTTTTAAAGTGTATGTTAAAATTAATTAATAATAATAGTAACCATTGCTATATTTGGTTTATATATAAAAACATAAGAGAGTTGGAAGGGATCTTTGAGGTCTTCTAGTCCAATCCCTTGCTCAAGCAGAAGACCCTATTACATTCAAGACAAGTGGTCATCCAGTCCCTTCTTAAAAGCCTTCAATGATGAAGTACCCATAACTTCTGAAGGCAAACCATTCCACTGATTAATTGTTCTCACTGTTAGGAAATTTCTCCTCAGTTCTAGGGTGAGTCTCTTCTTGATTAGCTTCCATCCATTGTTACTTGTCTTGCCTTTTGGCACTTTGGAAAATAGGTTGATTCCTTCTTCTTTGTGGCAGCCCCTCAAATATTGAAATAGTATCATCATGTCACCCCAGTTCTTCTTTTCAGTAGACTAGACAAACCCAATTCTTGCAACTGTTCTTCATATGTTTTAGCTTCCAACTTTCTAATCATCTTTGTTGCTCTTTTTATTAGACCTTCTGTAGTGAATTTATTCACTTTGGCAGGACTTTTCTGATGCCAAATGTTCATCCTCCTTTTTGGGGGTACAAAGCAATTATATTTGTATTCACTGCTGATGTTGCAACTACCTTATATATCTCTTAAATGGACCCGAGAAAAGTGTTGAGGCCTCCAGCTGAAGCTGAAGAGCTGGTTGCTAATTACCAAATCGTCTCCATTGAATATGTATCAATGTGTAACCTTAGCAACCATCTAGATCAGGGGTGTCAAACTCATATCCTCGTGGTGGCATCATGTAACATATCAGGACTTTTTTCTCCCTTCGCTATAGAATGAGGGACATGGAGTTCCAAGAAGAACTAAATAGGTTGCCTCTCCCCGGTGGGGACAGAATCAAACAGGGTGTGTGGGAATCGGCAAGATATCTAAATGACCCAATCTCCCCAAAACAAAGAATAGCTTTCTTCAGAGCCAGATTTAACATTCTTCTCCAGCACTCCTCCAGGACAGGTATAAGAGAACACCTATAGCAGAACGGGTCTGTATATGTGGTAAAAGAGAAGTGGAAGATAATGCACATGTTCTGTTACACTGTGAGCTATACAGAGCTTGTAGGTCTGCATATATTCTCCCCTTATTAGAGAGATTGCCAGGGAGGGCAGACCATTTTTATCTAGGCTTTCTCCTCCAGGACACTAACCCAGTTACCACGTATGCAGTGGCAAAGTTCTGTGCTGCTGCAGCCATAAGAAAAAAATTGGCTACAGAAGTATAGTACCATCTTGTACCAATTATCTGGACATACCTTTAACAATCTTTGGACCATTATGTTATTATCCACTTTTAATGTCAATACTTTTTAATTATATTTTAATGTTAGTATTTTTTAATATAGTGTAAAAACTAATGTGTATTGCTGGTCTTTGACCGTAATAAAGATTTTACTTACTTACCTACTCCTTTCGCTAAACCGGGCATGGCCGTGTCCAGCCCATGATGCATCTGGGCCATGGGCCAGGAGTTTGACAGCCCTGACCCATAAGGATGTGGTCCTCATCTGGTCCTTCACCTCTTCCAATGGTTTGTCAATCATCAAAGTTAATTGAGTCTATCCACCTCACTCCTGGTCAACCTTTTCTTGTTTTTCTTTCCATCTTTCCCACCTTTAGCTTCAGAGTTGCGGGTTTTTTTTGTTAAAGAAAACTATTGAAAAGTTACACTAGGTAAATCAATGAAAAGGTAGCTGAGCAGATGTCCAAAGGAGCACAGCTGCATCTCTTAAACTCTTCTCTGGAAAGAGAGTCAGTTTATTTCAAAGTCTGTAAAGTTTTTGAAGGAAAAGTTTTATCTCAGCTTCTTGATGGCATACAAGTCAGCGAGTTTAGAAAACTGCCCCTATTAGAAATGATTCAGTCAAAGTTTGTCAGATCTATCTTGGCTGTCCCCGAGTGTATCAGAAATGCAGCTGCTGAGAGCCTGATGTCATGTTCTCAGTCTTTGATTGAAATTATATATATTTTTCCTCAAGTATGCTTTATCCCCATGATTTCTTTCTCTGGTCATTTTAAATCGAGCTAGCTAAAATTATGATGGAAAAGGTCACTTACTTGAGATTTTTACCCCCCTAAATAGACTTTTTTTTAAAAAAAATGGTGATCCTGAGAAAAATGGCAAAGAGTGCCTGCAGATTTTATCCCACTAATCATTGCCAACTATAGGGTTTGTGTGTGTGTGTGCTCATCTCCATTGAGCTAGTGCTGTCTAAAGACAGTTCCATACTCATGTATGGACAGCATGAAGTCGTTGAATACTGTTAACTTCCCACCAAAGTGGTACCTATTTATGCTTTTAAACAGTAAGTTTGGCAGAACCTGAGGCAAAGACAGGAGCTCACCCTGTCACATGGTACTCGGGTCTTTAACAGATTAACAGAATTGAAAGAGACCTTGTAGGTCATCTAGTCCAATCCCCTGCCCAAGCAGGAGACCCTACAGCATTTCTGCCAAATGGCAGTCCAATCTCTTCTTCAAAGCCTCCAGTGATGACCACAACTTCCAAAGGCAAGCTGTTCCATTGGTTGATTGTTCTCACTGTCAGAAGGTTCTTCCCTATTTCTAGGTTGAATCTCCCCTTGTTCAATTTCTACCATCCATTATTCCTTGCCTTGCCTTCAGGTGCTTTGGAAAATAGTTTGAGCCCCTCCTCTCTGTGGCAGCCTCTCAAATATTGGAACACTGCTATCATGTCTCCCCTAGTCCTTCTCTTCACTAGATTAGCCATGCCCAGTTCTTGCTACCTTTCATCATAAGTTTTAGCCTCCAGTCCCCTAATCATCTTGGTTGCTCTTCTCTGCACTTTTTCTAGAGTCTCAACATCTTTTTTATAGTGTGATGGCCAAACTGGATGCAGTACTCTAAATGTGGTCTCAGAACTGCGTTGCTGGCTTTCCTCCATGCCACTTCATCCCAAGAAGATTGTAAAACAGAAAAAAAAAATCTGGAATTCTGGTTGCCAAATTGAGTGCAATGTACTCTTTAGCCTCTTGAATCACAAGCGTTTTTAATAAAGAGTTCAGCATCAGCTTCCACCACTGCTTCAAAACGTGAATGGAGCTTCATTTTGGCATTTTGGCATGGACTAGCTTTCTTATTTGGTAGTGTTGTGCCTTTGATGCATACATATCTACAATCATGTAAATTATTGATATCAGGCCTTTCATTTCTTGCTTGTATTTTTTCATCTCTCTTATTATTTTCTCTCCTTACTTTTGCTTGTTTTTGGGCCCCATTTGCAAGTTAACTTTTTTGGGGGAGTTATATCAAGAGTATT
This sequence comes from Thamnophis elegans, assembly GCF_009769535.1. Taxonomy (NCBI): domain Eukaryota; kingdom Metazoa; phylum Chordata; class Lepidosauria; order Squamata; family Natricidae; genus Thamnophis; species Thamnophis elegans. The sequence goes on from NC_045551.1 coordinate 49,990,004, forward strand.
TATTTATTTATTTGCAATATAAACTGCAAAGTGTGTGCTTGTTCAGATCTGGATACAGGGATTGACTAGGTATAAACCACAATAATATTCCATCATATGTTATATGTTTTTTGGGTTATGCTTATGTTATATTTTAGACAGAGTTAATTTGTTCATTGTAATAAAATTACATTAACTCTTTCTTTTCTTGTTGCTTCACTCTTTCTTACAAAAGAAAGATGCAGAAACATTTTGTACCGATGACACAAATTGTTTTAAACCTACAGTATATTTACTTTCATGCAAAGACAGATAGCAACAGCTAATAGTAAATATATTATTTTACTGTATTGTCAGATTGGGACTTAGAGATTTATTTTACTCAGAGGCATGTCCAGATGTAATCAATATGTCATGCTTCCAAAAATAGATGGGTACGTGTTAATAGTGGTGATGTTAGGGGCTTCGGATGATAAAGCATTATATTCTGTACACCAAGCACTGATTAAATTGGTGAGATTGCTAGAAACTGTAATTTAGCAACATCTGGAAAGGAACAGCATTGCTGTTGGAAACCAGGTGCAAAAATTTAGGGTTTGCATCATGACATTGCAACATACATTCCTCCTCTTCCTCTTTAGTGCTGTAGTATGCCTGTGTTGCTGAAGTGTGAACCAGAGCAAAACTAATGGGCTTGCATGTGTGTGTGTTTTGAACCAGTGAAAAGCTCTCTTATTATGCATAAGGTTCTCTCCAAAATGTAGCATGCTTGTGATGATGCCAGAGGTGGTATTCAGCAGGTTCTGACCAATTCTGGAGAACCAGTAGCAGAAAATTTGGAGTGGAAATTTCAGTAGCGGAAAGTAGTTTGGAGAACTGGTAAATACCACCTCTGATTGGCCCCACCCTCATTTATTCTCTGCCTCCCAAGTCCCAGCTGATTGGGAGGGAATGGGGAATTTGCAGTAACCTTCCCCTGGAGTGGGGAAGGAATGGAGATTTTACAGTATCCTTCCCCTTTCATGCCCGCCAAGCCATGCCACAACCATCAAGCCACACCAACAGAACCTATAATAATTTTTTTTGAATCCTGCCACTGAATGACGCCATACTTATGTCTGTCTATATGCATAGATAGATACACATGGCTATAGTATAAATATTTTAAAACTTGTTTTAATACATCCAGTGGAGTAAAATGATGCATTTAAATATTTCCTACTCTGGTACATTAGTATTAGGGAACATTTTGGATGTCAGTAAAGGACTTGAGGCTTTTTGTTAACATGATCACTCCATTCTTGTAATTGCTCCTGTTTCCATATTTATTAAAATGTTGAAACAAGAAAAGTCGGAATTTGTAACCAGCTGCCTTAGGATAAATAGTAGATGTGACACAAAGATTAATGTTGCTTTCCCTCAACATTTTCCAAAATAAAAATGCTTATTAAAGAAGCACTTTTCAAAATTACTTTCCAGCGGTTCTTCAGATCCTTCAAAGTTAATGGTGAGGAGCCAGAAAAGAGGCTTAGAGGGAATTGGCCCAAATGATAATTTTTTGCTCTTGTTTGTTTGCTGGAGATAGTAAAGTAAGATTAACAAAGTCATCACAAACGGATAAATCAGGGAGATGTTTCTTCTGTATTTAACAAGAGCCAACCTTATTTACATTTCCCAAGCTAACATGCAAAACGGAATGCAATAATTTTTTAGATTTCACACTTCTCTAATTTTTGTCGTATGTTACTCTGATTTAAATGTTTACACTACAAAAAATAGCATAGGAAAATACGTGCATTATCCAAGGGAGTTACCAAGAAAGCAAATAACAGGGAAAATTATTTAGGGGGGGGGACACCTATTAGAGGAAATCATAAACAAAACTGCACATTAATGTGAATATAAACGTGTTTATCAATTGTTCTGCAGATTATTTTTGTTCAGTTACACACTGATGTGGAAACAGGGCAGGATGAAACTGTGTGGATAAAATGCAGTAGTTCCATTAAGTAAAGCAGGCAGACTTATTCCTGTGATCATCTGGTATCTGCATACCACTGTACCATCCTTGATTTGATACAGTAAAGATGGCTGCATGGATTTATTTTCATTGCTTATTGTATCAAAAGTAGAATCCCATCCTCTCACATACACAAATTTTGATGCAATGCCATTTGTTTAATAATATTTTAAGGAGCGGAGATAAGGGGCTTTAATAAAAACACTTTTTCCATCAGTTTAAAAAGAAAGCTGTCTGGTTAATCCTGAGCTACACATGTCATTTTCCTAACTAAACTACCCACCATCTAGCCTTCAATCTTTAAAAATTGATAACCTTATTTCCGTTTTTCAAATTTGGAATCCATCAGATGTTTTTTTTTCCCCTGTCCATTAACTAGTGAGTCATTTAGCAGCATTCCTGCTGCTTCTGCCTTTATTTTATTTACATTGCCTTAACTTTCTTTTAACCTTTTTCTACATATTTTTTTTCTCAAAAAGATGTGCTTATCTTCTAATTCAAATAAAAGGAATTCTCCACTGGGAATTTTTCACTGATTTTCTTTAATGGTTTTTACCTTTTAAAGCACATCAAAGTTGCTTCAAAATGGTGAGCAGTTCATCTTGCATTTATCACCTAGAGATAAGCTGAAACATCTTTAAATGTAGCTCAGGGATTAAATGAGAGGTCCTTGGTGCTCTCTGAGCTTGCTTATTTTCTTGCAGATATTTTATTACCCCTAACTAGGGAACATCATCAGTACTAGCAAAACAAGCAACCTCAGAGAGCACCAAGGACCCTGAAACATCTTTACCTGCAGTAAGATTGTAATTTATAAAGCTCATCATCACATCCTCTGGGCCACAGTCAGTCATTCTGTGTAAATGTATTATTTACAATTGGAAGTAATATCCATCTCTATAAGCAGTAAACATTAGGAATGTGATGAGAAAGTTGATTAGGTTCTGGTAAGGAACAGTGAGAACAGCAAAATCTGTTCTGGTAATTTTGGGTTTTGATCAATTTCATTCAGCACCCAGGGTGAAATTTTTATTTTATTTTTAAATTTTTTTAGTTTGTCAAACTTGTAAAAGATAACAGGTATAAGAATAAACATAAATATGAACACAGTAAATGGGCACGAATAAATGGGGACAGTAGGACAGGGACGATAGGCACGCTGATGCGCTTATGCACACCCCTTACAGATCTCTTAGGAATGGGGTGAGGTCAACAGTGGACAGTCTTAGGTTAAAATTATGAGGGTCGGGTAGTACATTCCAGGCATTGACCACTCTGTTACTGAAGTTGTATTTTCTGCAATCGAGTTTGGAATGGTTTACCTTGAGTTTGTATCTATTGTTTGGCTGTGTATTATTGTGGTTGAAGCAGAAGTAGTCATTAACAGGTAGGACATTGTAGCGGATAATTTTGTGTACTATGCTTAGGTCAGACCATAGGTGGTATAGTTCTAGGTTTTCCAAGCCCAAATTTTCAAGCCTGTTATGAGTCGAGGAGTGGAGTACTCTTCTTGTGAAATACCTCTGGACCTCTCAATTGTATTAATATCCAATACACAGTGTGGATTTCAGGAAGACGAGCTGTATTCAAGAATTGGTCTAGCATTGGTCTATTTTAAAATGGAAGCTCCCTTGTTCTTTAATATATGACATGGAAAAAACCCGCAACTGACTGTGACTTATTTTTCCTTCCTCAGAACAAATTGGAATTTGCAAAAATCTTGAACTTGATGTGAGAATAATACACAATACATTCCAGAGATGCCAGTGTGTGGATTTCAAAGCTACTCTTCAATGAAATATACTACCTTGAATGTTCTTGCTCTGAGATGGAATATGATAGAAATTGCAGTGGTATTAATTCTTATTGTAGGAAACACTCACACCAAACGATTCTCAGAGTAGTTTTGTCTGTTGGGCTTCAGCTAGAATCATTAATTTGCTGGTTTTTTTCAGATCTGTCCTGAGGAATATATGCAATGGGAGAAGCAGAGGCATTGTTGAACAGAAGTGAAATAAATTAATCTAATCCAGGTCACTAGCTAATACAGCTGAGAAAAGGTTCACGCATGGTCCTTATGAATGAGAGATTGGAAACAATGGGGAAAACCATGTGAAGCAAATGATAAAGAACTGTTGGACATTAAAAAAAAGATGGGACCCAGACTTTGCTGTCACTGTGTTCTAATTTTCTACAATAATACTGTGAAATTTTAATTGATCACAATATATTTTATCAGTTGAATGAACTGAGATCAGAACAGCATGGAAGCACAGAATTAGAAAAGGGCTAAAAAAGGCAAGCCTAGAAATGAGAGGAACAATGAATAAAAGCAACTTTGTTGGTAACAAATAAATGCAAGGATAATAAGTAGTGTGTTGAGTCCAGTGGTGAGATTCATTTTTTTTTACTACTGGTTCTGTGGGCGTCGCATGGTTTGGTGAGTGTGGCATGGCTTGGTGAGCATGGCAGGGAAAGGATACTGTAAAATCTTCATTCCCTCCCCACTCCAGGGGAAGGTTACTGAAAGATCCCCATTTCCAACTGATCAGATGGGACTCGGGAGGCAGAAAATAGATGGGGGCGGGGCCAGTCAGAGGTGCTATTTACCAAGTCTCCAAACTACTCAAAATTTCTGCTACCAGTTCTCTGGAACTGGTCAGAACCTGCTGAATACCACCTCTGGTTGAATCATGTGGTTAGGACAGTGGATTGGAGGTTAGTAAAGCCACATTCAAGACCGGGGGAGTTGCTCCATGGTGGGTGAGCTCCTGTCCCTCCTTTACAGGGACATGCATGGGTGGAGATGTTTTAACACCAACTTATGTGAAAATTGCAGTAAAGTAGCAATAGCACTTAGACATATATACCACTTCACAGTGCTTTACATCTCTTTCTAAGTGGTTTACAGAGTAAGCATAATGCCCCCAACATTGGTTATTGTTAACATTATTCCACTATTGGTTCTCCAGAACTGGTCAGAACCCGCTGAATACCACCTCTGTCTCAACATTCTCATAAATGACTAAGATGGTGGGCTTGAAATAGAAAGAGTGCAGACAAAAATAACAAAGATGATAAGGAGTATTGGGGATAAAGTGTACAATGAAAGGCTAAGGCAACTAAGGGTGATTAGCCTAATGAAGAGAACATTTAGAGGTGACATGAAAGCCACCTTCCAATACTTGTCATTGGGAAGAGAGAGTCTATTTATTCTGCAAACCAGACGAATGCAGAAGAAGAAGCAGTGGATGGAAGCCCATTAGAAGGAGACTAACCTGGAACTAAGAAGAAATTTACTGACAGTGAGAACAATTAATGGAACAACTTGGCACCCAAAGTTGTCTGTGTGTCATTACTGGAGGTCTTCAAGAAAAATTGGACAACCGTTTGTCTTAGATGGAAGGAGGACTCCTTCCTTGTGCAGGGAGTTGGACTAGAAGACCTTCAAGATCTCTTCCACTGCTCTGATTATATTATCGTATGAGATGAAATATGTTGCCAAAATTATTGTTATTTCAGAGTAGAAAAAATAAATTATTAATTGCATTCATTTAATTAAAAATCCTGTAAGATTTTTTTATTATTTGCTAGTATATCATTATACTTCTAATTTTTCATGTCAAAATGTTCCATTTGTGCCCTGATAAAATGTTTTTTTTTTTTTAAAGCAACAACAGTTGAATCAAGCAACTAGCTCTTGTGGATCCAGCAATAATTTGAATTTAAGCTGGAAATGAAGATAAATTTATGCCTCTGTACTAGACCAAGCCTATCTGACATCCTAGGTCTTTGCAAACCAGCTGACACAAGGTTTTTGTGATTGGAAAATCACTAGTTTTCCTTAAGGACTTGGCACTACTGCTTCCAAGAGTCATAGGCTTGCCGGAAGCTGTGTACCAATGCAAATAAGTCAAGTGATGAAAAGAATAAAGAAGAAACAATATTCTTAGAGATTCAGTAAGGCAAAGAATAGTTCATTTAAAGACCTCTACATGGATTAACTTGTTTTTAGATATTCTACTGTTTCAATTGTATATCATTCAGAAGTCAAGGTTGAGTTGGGTAGCCTTATTTAATAAAGTTAGGCATGACCAGAGCTTTTACATAGTTCCCAGTAAGCTAATATTAAATTATAGGATGCTACAGCTTATGTAATTTATGACCCCAGTTCTGCCAGGTTTGGAGTAAAAAAAACTCAAGCTGGCATTGATGTCATTCAACTTTTGAATGTGCATCAATGTCACAATATCATATAAATGGATGGGCTATGATGGTCTGCCAAGACTAGCATTTTGATCTCCATTGGACACCCCTGAACTATGCCTCTTTTTCACTCTTGGGCTATTTCCGATTTAATGTATTGCTAATCAAAATATGAGCTAGGAAGAATGGAATAATTAAATACTTCTGATTCCTTACTGGAATGTAAGGAGCCTGTTGGGTATAGTGCTATAGGAAAAGTCTGCTCACAAGATGCCATTGCTTAGCCAAAGGAGACAGCTAGCCCTCATTAAAAATCAAGGTATCAAATCACTCCATCATCCTATTAATAAAATATTCAGCACTGTGAATTTTTATACATTACCTCATTTTCCCAGAAAATGATGGACATTCATATTTTGATACTTCTTCAAAGTTATAGTTAATCCACGAGTGAAAGAAATAAATCATATCTATAACAGATACAAAAAAAGTAGTTACTGTCAGTTGCTATTATCCATGGGAGCTAAGTGGAACATCTATTTTCAGAACAGTTATTCCTGAATGACACACTTTTATATTTAGTTTGCTTTTGACTTTTTTTTAAAAAAAAATTCAGGAGTTTGGGAAAATTGCTGCCAAATAAAAGAGAGGTTTTGCTTATAAATATATTCACACATACTAACCATCTTTTGTCCTTAAAGAAAAGTGACAATACATAGGATCCAAGGTCCTAGCCTCTATTTGGCAACAGCTTAAGAATGGATTAAGTCTTCCTTTCCTCTCTTTAATTCCATTTTAGCTTTCTGCTCTTGAATTAAAAATAAAAATAAAAAGAGCAATACCATTACACATATTAGAACTCAAAGTCTTTATCAAAGTTGGATAAAAAAGTTAACTTACTTTACTAAGACCTACTTTTTATTTAATATTTTTTAAAGTAAGAATAATTGAACTAATGGATATTAATGATCTCACAATGAGAATTATCCTTAAACTGGCACTGAATGGAAAAGAGGAGATGAATCAGGAAATAGTTCTGATGTCCTGCTTGTTATTATCTGGAAATGTACAGCTAACAATATGCTATTGTCTTTATATGTGTAAAACAACTTTACTGTTGACTTTTGGTGATGCATCTTTAGATTTTTAATTCTGATCTGTTGTCTCAATAATATTCAAGCCTCTTCTGCTGGCTTTCAGATAGAAGATGTAATTGTTTTTACTTAAGCTTTGTACAACCACTTTTTAAAAATGGAAAGGTTTCAATTTTCCTATTTCTGTTTCTATTTGTTTATTGTTTCAGTTATACCTTTGGTGTTTTAATTGGTTCTGTTGTACCCTCCATAAACTGTTAAGAGTGGTCAGGTTGAGGTAGAATACAAGTTAAACAGATGACAAACAAACTACAGAGTTTGTAGCTGATGTCATTCACCTGATTTCTTCCTAGAAATCTTTGAACTGTTTATACTGCCGGAGCTTGTACGAAATTGGCCAACCTCATCTAAAGGTTGCTAGGTAGCCTGAGATAAATCTCTTGTTACTCAATGATTTTATTTCTGATAAGATGCAAAGCATTACAAAGTTAATTATAATGCAAATTATCTCAGATGAATGCGTATTGATTTCATAATAATTAAAATATTGAAACTGACGAGGCAAATAGGATGGAAAGATTGATTATGTTTGATGACTTTTTTTTTAAAGGGATGCAACTTAATATTTGACACAAAATGATTTACTTTCAAAAAAATCCATCTGTGATTTGACCATATTGGAGATATAAATTGGAATCCAGTGTTGCCAACCAATTCTTAAATAAATATTATTTGTTTTAGTGCCTGTGTAGTCCTGATTAAGCCTGTTTCAGTCAATCAAGTATTCTTTATGTGAGTTGCTGGGCATTTGATCAGTGCTGAGATGCTATTCTACAACCATTTTTGAAGTAATAAAGAACTGTAAAAAAAAAAGAGCTTTTATGTTGACATAGATAACAAAGTGGACACCTTGTTATGTTTTCCTGAAGGAGTCATCTTCTGTAATTGTAAATCAATACGTTTCACTCTACTTATATAGATTTCCATTTTGTTTATCTACATTTGTTAAATTCTTACCCATGTTTGTTGCTGGTTTCTATTCATAATATTCCCTCTATGGCTTATCCAAATTTACACTGGAATAAGAAATATACAGAAACTAGTTCGTGTTCAGTTATTGATCCTACTTCCATTCAGCTTTTTTATCTAACTAGCAATGACTCACTGAATTCTCAAGCATCTGTTGCGATCCAGATACCTCTGACCATCTGATTTCACATGGGATTTTAAACTGGAGGCTCATGTAGGAATATAATTCACATTTCCATCCAGTCATAAATCATCTAGCTTTATTTTAAGCATTGCCAAAGCCAATATTGTTAGGAAAAAGGGTTACTCTTCTGTCACTTTGTCAACTGTAGCCTGGTGTGATGAAACCAAATTTTTCTGATCTACCTCAGTGTTGTGGCCCAGCAGGAGCCGTTGGAGCTGCCACCAGACTCCAACAGCGAGGGGCCCTATGAGTCGGCTCTGGAGGATGTGGAGGACCCTGGACAGGGTTCCGACTCCGAGCAGGGCTCAGAGAGGCTAGTTGGCCACCAGGAGGCACCTGAGCCTTGTACCAGTGGGAAGGAGACAAGGGAGAGTGAGCCGTACACCAGTAGTGAGTTGTTCCTGAATGCACGGCACCGAAGAGCTAATAGGCGTCAGGCCATTGCGCAGTTACAGGAGGTAATTGCACTCAGCTGGTCATTAGGCTCCTCTCTAGACTATAAAAAGACTACTTGTGCACATGCCCCTCTTGCAGAAGACAACTCACAGGATCGAATGTCAGAGAACATTGTTATGAGCTTGGCAGGCTGGATTGCTGCCAAGCCTTATCTGTGTTTATTGCTGCCCAAGCTTGTCTGTGCTGGTTTGCTGCCAAGGACCTGTCTGTCTTTTAATTAAATGCCATAACTTATCTTTAGCTCCGAGTGTCCTTTGGTGTGGAACGAGGGGGGTCAGAACACCTCAGTATAATATATTTTGCAATAAAAACATGTCTGGCTATATGACTAAAAGCTGCATGTGTATACATTCAAAGCTTAATTTCCCTTTGACTAAGGCTTACAAGTATTTGAAGGAATTTCTGGAAGGCACATAGCAGAATCATAAATCAGGTATTATGATCTTCTGAATTTTTACCTTTGTAAATTGCCTATCCCAGGCAGGAAAAAAAAAGTTACTGCATATAACTGACAAAGGTGCAAATGCTTTCTTACAATCTGAAGGGACTTCAGGGAGACCAAGAATATTTCAGCTCGAAAATCAGGATTAAACCTGGATTCTGAGTTTAGTCCTGATATTTTAAATCAAAAGATTCAGCTTTATGGGTTATTAGTTTCATCCAGAAATATCTGTTTTCGGTTATCAATTATTATCTTCAGAAGCTTGCTCAACAAGGAAATGTTATCTGGCACAGATGAATAGAAGTACAAATGGGTTCTAATTATAGTGGTGCCATTGTCCAATAGCACAAAAATATGCCAAGTGAAGTGTATTTGTTATTATCCCAACAAGGCAATGAAATGGTTGTAATCAGCTGATAAATCTTACATTTGACTTCACATCCACAGCTTCTTTCACTACTCCTTATGGAAGTTGGTTTCTGGACTATTATCAATTTGGTAAATCCCCTCTGAATTTACTCTAGATTCTTCATGAAGAATTTCATGGAAAACAAAATGCAATCCCATCCCATTCATGTTGCAAGCACTAGTTAAAGCACATAGAGGTTGAAAGGGTTAGCTGGTCACCTGGGGGCACCCATGGGGGGCCCTTTCATGTTCCCCTGAAGGAGCTGGAGTGAATGATGGGAGCTCACACCATGATGCAGCAACATTCAGTTCTTGAATGTAGGTTTGCTAACCTCCAACCGAGCATCCTAACAACTTGAACCACTGCACTCTAATAAAACATAATAATAGTATTTAAATGGTCTTCACAGCCCATAAACTTAAATGTTATGGATAATCTTTGGGGAAAATGTGACAGGCAGTGTATGCAAGGAGGTTACAAATATTTCTGAGCTTCAAGAAAGAGGGGGGGGGATTCTAAAAGCAACAATAGGACATATTTTATATATTCTGGCTACCAAGAAGTCAAATAAAGCATTCCTGAGTACTGAAATGATAATGTCCAAATTTTTGCACCTGATAATTGTTTTCCTTTTTTAAATCCACTGATTGTACATACATAGAAAGCATGCATCCAAATGTGCAGGAAGAGGTTATACCATATTGAGTTTGTGTCAGCTTCTGATGCTTAAGGATTCAATGAAATATACAATTTGTCCATACATTGTAACTCTATAGGACTTTCCTTGGAAGGGTTAAGGTCTGTTGCTATGACAGATGTCAAGTTGGTGAACATTAGTCCTTGTAGTGACCAGAAGTCAAATCTGATTTAATGACACCTAATCAACAACTAAAATCATGATATAAAAAATTATCTTGATGTGATGTTATTTAAATTATGCTCTGAATTGGAAAGTATTAATCACTGGAGGAAAAATTGGGCAAGTAAAAATGAACCCTAGGAGTGATTGTAAACAATTGGCGGGGTAGGCATTTTTCAGAATGAGATTCACGCACTTTGGGAGAAAGCCTAAACTTTTTAATTGGTACAGTTATTTCGCAAAAGCCAATTTAGCTACAAAAGTGTCACAGCATTTCGCTGCTATGTTATAAGTAAACATTAATGTGTAAACATTTGTATAAGTTATTCTAATAGAGAAACTTTTTTTCATAAGTTGAAAACCTTCGCAAACAACATTTTGTTTATTTATTCATATGTTTGAGGCTTCTAAATCATAATTGGATCTTTAACCATCATTAATTTATTCCACAAATCAAGTTTCTTTTAGAACTGGGTGCATTTTTCACAATATTCTGTTTGAAACCATCTTGCCAAAAAAAAAAAAAGTCTTTGGAAGACATGCTATAGCATGTGTTTTGCTTCTGTGCCAGCCAAAATCATATTTCTGTCAATTTCTTACTCTTATCTGAGCAGGAAAAATCACTCTTTATTTCCAGTTATGGACCCTTTTCAATGCAACTGCTATAACACAAATAATATTGTGTGCCTTTCCCCCCTCCCCCCACCCAAGATCATCTTCCTACATTTAAATTGCAGTGGAAGACTGTAAGGTTAGGAAAAAGCTGTAAAATAAAACTGGCACAAGTTAAGATCAAAGCATGCTCTTTTATTTTCATTATGGAGGATAAACTCATCAAAGTTCATTGAAGTTCATGAGTAAAGTCTTCCTTGTAATCATCCATCTGCATAGTAGTCAGGAGTACTATTATGAAGGAAGTATGAAATACATTTTTGATAGCTTATAGAGACTGTCCCAAAACAGGTTTTCAGTGTGTGTGAAATGTATGTATGAATGTTGATAAATTTAAATTGTTTATCTGTTGAATTTTACCTAATATGTTTTTTAGAGTGCAGTGGCTCGTGTTGTTAGGATGCTGGGTTGGAAGTTAGCAAGCCCATGTTTGAGACCTAACTGCTGCTGCATGGTGGGATGAAATCCCATCATTCACTCCAGCTTCTTCAGGGGGACAAGAATGGTTCCCCAGGCAATGGTGATGTCACTGGCTAATCCTTTCAACCCATAAGTGCCTCAACCAGCGCCTGCAACATGAATGGGATGGCCTTGCATTGTCTTTTCCATAAAATTCTTCATGGAGAATTTGTTTTCTGTTTGCATGTCAAGTCCGTTGATTCCACCCTTGAAAGAGTTTTTGAAGAAACATGGCATTGTGAATAAGTGAGATAATCTTATTTTTTCCTCTGATGAAAATTGAGATTAACAAAAGGTACTCTCAATTCCTCTTTTTTTCAGGAGATCAAGTTGATGTAGTTTTACCATACATCTACATGAACCACATTTGTCATTTTTTCCATGTTATTTACTGTAATGTGTGTTGAAGTTGCACGTCCATCCAAAGGAATGAATTACACTGCTGCGGCCACCATCTTCACTTCTCCTGGGGATGATGATCATTTTGGTTCCCATTAGGACATTCATACATGGAAGGCCTGGATGAAAAATTGTATTGTATTGTATTGTATTGTATTACTTGTGTGCCGCCCTTCTCCGGGAGGACTCAGGGCAGCGAACAATTCAAGGGGGGAAAAAAGAGGGAACATAAATGACAAAATACAAATAATAAAAGTAGACAACAGTCGCACAACCATACATGTCGAGAGGGGAGGGAACTCATCACCCCCAGGCCTGCCGGCAAAGCCAGGTTTTGACGGCTTTTCGGAAGGCCTGGAGAGAGGTGAGGGTCCGAATCCCTGCGGGGAGTTCATTCCAGAGGGCCGGAGCTGCCACAGAGAAGGCCCTCCCCCGGGTAATAGCCAGGTGACATTGGCTGGTAGATGGCACCTGGAAGAGGCCAACCCTGTGAGATCTAATGGGTCTGTGGGAGGTAATTGGCAGCAGGCGGTCTCTCAAAAATTTTGATGTTTAAAATAGAAGGACTTCACAAAAATGAAAAGGAAGGTTACCAATCTACCCAAACAGTTACATTACTTATAATGCTCTACTAATCTTACTTATGAAAGACTATTCTTTGCAATTTCAGAATTCAACATTTTTGATATTTTCTATGGAATTTCCATCAAGGGGTGAATGGTCGTGGAGACTGAAAATAAAAATTAAATTAATGTGACCAGATAAATACATTTAGTTTTGGTAAATATGACTGGAAAAAAATAATGTTAGTCAGAAAATGGCCCAATTTTAAACATTTTTAAGCATCTCACACTCAACCAGATGTGATACCAGTCATTATGTAACAAAAGATACATGGAATATTTATCAATTTCTGTTTTTACTTAATATAGAATATAGAGTTAGACTTTTTATAAGAAAGTCCAACCACAGAACTGTATTAGAAGTTAGCTAAACAATTTTCTCCTCAGGGCCATGAAGACGGGAATCGCCTTCTGAGAATTCAGAGATTTATCTTTATGTGACTCAAAGGCTAGGGCACAGAACTTGTTGATCAGAAAGGTCAGGAGTTTGGCGGTTAAAATCCCTAGCGCCACATAACGGAGTGAGCTCCCATTACTTGTCCCAGCTTCTGCCAACCTAGCAGTTCAAAAGCATGTAAAAATGCAAATAGAAAAATAGGGACCACCTTTGGTGGCAAAGTAACAGTATTCCATGTGCCCTTCAGCATTTAGTTTTGCTGGCTACATGACCACAGAGACGTCTTTGGACGGCATTGGCTCTTTGGCTTTGAAACAGAGATGAACACCACCACCTAGAGTCAGGAATGACTAGCACATATGTGCGAGGGGAACCTTTACCTTTATACAAGGATGGCCATTTTGTTTTGGTTATCTTAGAGTTTTGCACGGAAATAAGTTATTTAGAATAACTTTTCAAGATAATCTTTAGAGTCTTTTATGGCAAACTACCTTGAGAAACATAGCAGAAATGTGTGTGTACAGCCAACAACAATTTCCACTTATCACCTAAGATTACAAATAAGTTTTGCTGAAATGTTTTATTAATTTTGAGGTATATTTATCTCTTTGACATGTGAACCAAAATTATCTATCTATCTATCTATCTATCTATCTATCTATCTATCTATCTATCTATCTATCTATCTATCTATCTATCTATTTCTAGATCTACCTATACCTACACCTATACGTATACCTATACTTTTTACCTATACCTATACCTATACCTATACCTACCTACCTACCTATCTCTCTATCTATCTCTCTGTCTCTCTCTCTGTCTCTGTCTCTGTCTCTATCTCTATCTCTATCTCTATCTCTATCTCTATCTCTATCTCTATCTATATCTATATCTATATCTATATCTATATCTATATCTATATCATCTATATCTATATACATCTATACATCTATACATCTATATATTTATATCTATCTATCTATCTATCTATCTATCATCTATCTATCTATCTATCTAATCTGTTTGCATGCATATAGATAGATAGATAGATAGATAGATAGATAGATAGATAGATAGATAGATAGATAGATAGATAGATAGATAGATAGATAGATAGGGATAGATAGAGAGGGGGCGAGTTAGGGAGGGAGGGAGGGGAGAGAGAGAGAGAAAGGGTGCTAATTGTCTTTTCTGGTACCAGCCTTGAACAGTTTCAGATGGTTTCTGTTACTGTGACTTGAATGAATAAAAAATATGTTTTGCAGATGCTGAACTTCGATAGACAAAGACATTGTGGATTATTGGCCCTACACCCCTTAAACATTGGTGCCTGGATCCCTGCCTGCATATAAAACAAATGATTAAAAACATCATTCTTTGATGTATGTCATTGGATTGAAATCTTCCTAGAATCCCGAGAAAGAAGGAGTCTGCTCCTATAACAGAATGGCATAGCCGATTTGACAAGATGTGACTTATATATGTTTTTGATTAGTGTACCTCAGGATCCACATGCTTGCAAGCAGGTCCCATCCATGAATCTTTATCATGATACTTAGAGACAAAGTGAAAATGAATGCATAATTCTTAATCATGAAAAATGAAATCTGGAGGGAATATAAAATGTTAGAAGTAGGAATAGATCCAGGGAAAAGAAGAATCAGAATTCTACCAGATATGGGATAAATGGTATAGGTGGATGGAAGAAAGAAACAAGAATCAATGAAGGAGTATAACAAAAGTCAAAAAATAATAGTTATGAGTAAAATAAGAGAATTAATAATGGTGAAATCCAAATGAAATACAATAGAAGGGGAAATAATATAAGATGAGTGGTATTGATTGATAATTGCTATTAGAAAGAACATGAAGCTCCTGTTCATATTGTATTGTGTAAATGTGGTGTGCGTCTAGGTTTTGTGTGTGTGTGTATTTTACATGTTTATTAATATAAAATAATAAAAAAGAAGAAGAAGTAGGAATAGATCATCCAGCAATGCCAGATTGTACAGCAATGTACTTATGGAAGGGAGATGGGAAGTTAAATAAACAAATAATAAATAAAACACACTTTCCTACACATCTTTATTATGAAAGGAATTTATTTTCTTAGTTCTGCTTTCACCAAAATAAGAAAATGTAAAACAATGGGGATTCAATACTGAATTTGTGAAGCAGTATGAATGTTGGATTGTATAATATTGGAATAGAGAGAATATATATCAAGACATGTTGGTATGCCTTTGGGCTACCACTAACAAGACAGTAAGACATTCTAAATCTTCTCAGGTAGTTTGAACAGCAGCAAGAAAAACTATAAATGAATAATAAAATCATATGCTATAATTCATTGTCTTCAAATAATATATCATATTTTCAGTGTTCCTATAATATATAGTCATTATTTCACCTTCACTGGTTGTCTATAGACCACAATGGAATTATTTTTAATCTTTAATCGGAATTTCTGAACATTTTAACCCAATCTTAAATATTTTAACCCTAACCCTAACCCTAACCCTTAAACCATTATCTTTTTCTTAAAAGTATTCCTACTCCGAGGCCAGATGGCGCGAGTAGTCAGGACCCTGGTCTCCGGCTGTTGTCGCTAAATGCCAGGTCTGTTGTTCACAAAGCTCCCCTCGTCCGGGACTTAATTTTAGACGAGGGGGCAGACCTGGCATGTATTACTGAAACCTGGCTGGGCCCGGAGGGAGGAGTCCCCCTCGTAGAGATGTGCCCAGAAGGATTTCAGGTGCTTCATCAGCCGAGAGCTCAGGGAAGGGGTGGAGGTGTGGCTATTGTTACTCGGGAGTCTTTAGCACCTCGTAGGATCCCTGCTCCGGAGCTTGTCGGGTGTGAGTCCCTACTGGTGAAGCTGGACCTCAAGGGTCAAGTGGGCCTGCTGCTAACGTACCTGCCTCCCAACAGCGTTGCAGCAGCCCTCCCCTCGCTCCTCAAGTCGGTAGCCGAGCTGGCAATTGAGTTCCCCAGGCTTATGGTCCTGGGGGATTTCAATTTGCCTATGCTCGGTGAACACTCTGATGGGGCGCAGGAGTTCATGGCCTCCATGACAGCCATGGGCTTGACCCAGATAATTCGGGGCCCAACTCACTCTGCGGGTCACACGCTCGACCTCGTATTTCTCTCGGAGCAGTGGATTTGTGATCTTGGTCTGAGGGGTAATGAGACCATACCCCTGTCGTGGTCAGACCACTGCCTACTGAGGCTTGACTTCCGAAGACCAAACCCCCACTGTAGGGAGGAGGAACCGACCAGGTGGTTCCGCCCCAGGCAACTTATGGACCCTTTGAGGTTCCAGACGGAGCTTGGGGTTATTCCTGATACTCTCGCCCACAGTCCGGTAGAGACTCTGGTTGCTGCCTGGCATTCGGCAGCATCGGAGACCCTCGACTGGATTGCGCCACTACGGCCCCTCCGAGGCGGCGGATCCCGGAGGCCTCCTTGGTTCACCGAGGAGCTCCGGGAGAGGAAGCGCCGGAGGAGACGCCTAGAGCACCAGTGGAGGTCCGATAAATCCGAATCGAACCGAGCACTCTTAACAACCTGCACCAAGGATTACATCAGGGCACTTAGGGCAGCAAAGAGATCTTATATTGCCACCTTGGTTGCGTCCGCCGAGTCCCGTCCAGCCGCCCTGTTTAGGATAACCCGTTCCCTCTTAAATAAGAGGGATACGGGGGACCCCTTGCAGGGTAGGGCTGAAGACTATGCCCAGTTCTTGGCAGACAAAGTTGCTCGGTTTCGGTCGGATTTGGACTCCACCTTTGCAGAGCCAGCCGAGACATGAGAGGACGATTTGGTAGACCATCGCTGGGTTGAGTTTCAGGATGTTACCCCCGGGGACGTGGACAAGGCCATGAGGGCTGTGAGTGCCTCCACCTGTGTACTGGACCCGTGTCCCTCCTGGCTGGTTGCTAACAGCAGGGAGGTGACACGGGGCTGGATCCAAGCGGTTATTACCGCCTCGCTTCGGGAGGGGCACTTCCCCGCTGCACTTAAAACGGCGGTGGTGAGACCCCTCCTGAAGAAACCATCTTTGGATCCAGCTGTACTTAACAACTATCGTCCAGTCTCCAACCTCCCCTTTATTGGGAAGGTTGTTGAGAAGGTGGTGGCCTACCAGCTCCAGCGGTCCTTGGAGGAAGCCGACTACCTGGACCCCTTCCAGTCCGGCTTCAGACCTGGTTACAGCACAGAAACCGCTTTGGTCGCATTGACCGATGATCTCTGGAGAGCCAGGGATGGAGGTCACCCCTCCATCTTGGTTCTCCTTGACCTCTCGGCGGCTTTCGATACCATCGACCATGGTATCCTTCTGCGACGACTGCGGGAGGTGGGGGTGGGAGGCACTGTTTTACAGTGGTTCTCCTCCTACCTCTCGGACAGGTCGCAGTCGGTGTTGGTCGGGGGACAGAGATCGACCATGAGGCCCCTAACATATGGGGTGCCGCAGGGGTCGGTCCTGTCCCCCGTACTATTTAACATCTACATGAAACCGCTGGGCGAGATCATTCGGAGGCACGGGATAAGATACCACCAATATGCGGACGATACGCAGCTGTATCTGTCCGCCCCGTGCCAACTCAATGAAGCGGTGGACGTGATGAACCAGGGACTTGAAGCCCTTGGTCGCATTGATGGATGATCTCTGGAGAGCCAGAGATGAAGGACATCCCTCCATCCTGGTCCTCCTTGACCTCTCAGCGGCTTTCGATACCATCGACCATGGTATCCTTCTGCGAAGACTGCGGGAGGTGGGAGTGGGAGGCACCGTGTTACGGTGGTTCTCCTCCTACCTCTCGGACAGGTCGCAGTCGGTGTTAGTGGGAGGGCAGAGATCGTCCCCAAGGCCCCTGAAATATGGGGTGCCGCAGGGTTCGGTCTTATCCCCCCTACTATTTAACATTTACATGAAACCGCTGGGAGAGATCATCCGTAGGCACGGGATTAGATACCATCAATATGCGGACGATACTCAATTGTATCTGTCCGCCCCGTGCCAAATCAATGAAGCGGTTGACGTAATGGACCGGGGGCTCGAAGCCGTCATGGACTGGATGAGGATTAACAAGCTTGTGCTCAACCCAGAAAAGACCGAGTGGCTGTTGTGTTTTCCTCCCAAAAATTCGGCCACTAATCCAACACTCAGGCTGGGGGGTCAAATTCTACACCCCTCAGAGAGGGTTCGCAACTTGGGAGTCCTCCTGGATTCACAGCTGTCATTCGACCATCATATAGCGGCTGTGACCAGGGGGGCATTCGCCCAGGTACGCCTGGTGCGCCAGTTGCGACCCTACCTGAACCGGGAGGCCCTCACAACAGTCACTCGGGCCCTCGTGATTTCTAGGCTGGAATACTGCAATGTGCTCTACATGGGGCTGCCCTTGAAGAGCATCCGGCGACTTCAGCTAGTGCAGAACGCAGCCGCGCGAGTGATTGCGGGTGCACCCCGATTCACCCGCATTACACCTATCCTCCGTGAGCTGCGCTGGCTACCTGTCGATCTCCGGATGCGCTTCAAGGTGCTATTGACCACCCATAAAGCCCTACATGGCAGTGGATCTGGATACTTGAGAGACCGCCTTCTGCCAATTACCTCCCTACGGCCTATAAGATCTCATAGGTTAGGCCTCCTCCGCATTCCATCGGCCAGCCAATGTCGGCTGGCAACCACAAGGAGGAGGGCCTTCTCAGTAGCGGCCCCGACCCTTTGGAACGAGCTCCCCGTAGAGATTCGTACCCTCTCCACCGTCCAGGCCTTCCGCACAGCCTTGAAGAACTGGCTCGCCCGTCAGGCCTGGGGATAAGGACCATTACCCCGCCCGAATGTTGTATGCATGTTGCGTATTATTTTTATTATGTGTTGTTGTCTTAGTATTGTATTGTATTGTATTCCCCTCTCCCTGGTTTCTGTGAGCCGCCCTGAGTCCCCTCAGGGAAAAGGGCGGCCTACAAATAAAATCAATTCCAATTCCAATTCCACTGTTTTACAGTGGTTCTCCTCCTACCTCTCGGACAGGTCGCAGTCGGTGTTGGTCGGGGGACAGAGATCGACCATGAGGCCCCTAACATATGGGGTGCCGCAGGGGTCGGTCCTGTCCCCCGTACTATTTAACATCTACATGAAACCGCTGGGCGAGATCATTCGGAGGCACGGGATAAGATACCACCAATATGCGGACGATACGCAGCTGTATCTGTCCGCCCCGTGCCAACTCAATGAAGCGGTGGACGTGATGAACCAGGGACTTGAAGCTGTTAGGGACTGGATGAGGGCTAACAAGCTTGTACTCAACCCAGAAAAGACCGAGTGGCTGTTGTGTTTCCCTCCCAAAAATTTGGCTAGTGTTCCACCACTCAGGCTGGGGGGTCAAATTTTACACCCCTCAGACAGGGTTCGCAACTTGGGAGTCCTCCTGGATCCACAGCTGACCTTTGATCACCACCTGTCGGCTGTGACCAGGGGGGCATTTGCCCAGGTTCGCCTGGTGCGCCAGTTGCGACCCTACCTGAACCGGGAGGCTCTCACAACAGTCACTCGCGCCCTCGTGACCTCTAGGCTGGAATACTGCAACGTGCTCTACATGGGGCTGCCCTTGAAGAGCATCCGGCGGCTTCAGCTAGTCCAGAATGCGGCCGCGCGAGTGATTGTGGGTGCACCTCGGTTCGCCCACATAACACCTATCCTCCGCGAGCTGCACTGGCTACCTGTTGATCTCCGTGTGCGCTTCAAGGTGCTTCTTACTACCTACAAAGCCCTCCATGGTAGTGGATCTGCGTACTTGGGAGACCGCCTCCTGCCAATCACCTCCTCTCGACCTATAAGATCGCATAGATTAGGCCTCCTCCGAGTGCCATCTGCCAGCCAGTGCCGGCTGGCAACTACGCGGAGGAGAGCCTTTTCAGTAGCAGCTCCGACCCTTTGGAACGATCTCCCCGTGGAGATTCGTACCCTCACCACCCTTCAGACCTTCCGCACAGCCTTCAAGATCTGGCTATCCCGCCAGGCCTGGGGGTAAAGACCATAGTCCGCCCCCACCCGAATGTTGTATGAATGTTGCTTGGTTTTAATTATATATTGTGTTTTTATGTTATTGTATGTCTTCCCCTCCCATACAAGTTGTTAGCCGCCCTGAGTCCCCTCAGGGAAAAGGGCGGCCTATAAATAAACTCAACTGAACTGAACTGAACTAAATATTTTATCTGTTTATTGTTTACTACTTTTTACATGGAAAACAAATAATTTGGAAATTAATCACATATTGCAAACATCGAGTGAATGTCAAAAGTCATAATGGAATCTTGTACTCATTCAGATGCAAAAAAAAATCATTTGAGACATATAGGTGATATATGGCAAATAGAAAAAACTCAGAAATATCAATTGTCATTCAGCTGAGCCATCTGCTTCCCCTTAATATTTCTAAAATCCAGGAGAAACATGTTGTGATGTAATTTTCATTAGTGCTTGTGGTATTTAGAGTCAAAGCACATAATAAGTACGCCATAGGAGTTGCTCCCTGTGGGGTAGATACAACAGTCTTCTGGTTCTAAATTCCATATGTAAATGTTAATTCCAAGTCAAAAGAAGAAAGACAAAAAAATGAGCAAAACAAAAATGAATGATGTGCATTTGCATTGATGTGAAATCTATTCAAATCTACTTCCAATAATCAATTTTCCGCCAGCTTCCCAAATTGCTTAATGTCATATTGCTTGTCACTGCTTCTCATGTTGTTGGTTTTTTGCTCATATTAAGGATCAGAATGCAAATTTATTAACATATCTCACTCATAATGTATGGAGGATTTTAGGAATCCAATCTTAGCAGGAATGAATAAAAAAATATTATTTTATTTTTTTGCATTACAGCATGAATGAGAGTTGATTAAGGAAAATCAGATTGCCAACCTGGGCTACTTGGGATTTACTCATTTGATGTTTGTAAAATATGTTAGATACAGTGCATATTATTTAGTGATTCCAGAATGTAATGAGGTGCATTGCTGAATGGGAATTTATAATTTAGATCTTCTTATCCCCAAGACTCAACATTATGCATTATGCATTCCGTATTTTGAATATACTGTACACCGTACATTGTACACTTTGGGACTTCCCTTGCTAATATATTTATGGATTTCAGTAATTTTTCTTTTAATTCTTTCTAGCCTTTCAGAACATTCTTCTTTAGCTCAGTAGCTTTGATATTTACCTGGAAACTATATCTCTACTTTTTGTCATTGCAATATTTTTCTCCCAATCAGAATTCATGTTCTTTGTAAACTTTATTTTAGCAGTCATGAAAAATTCATTTGCATAGCAAACTTTCTCCCAATTTTCCACAATGCTAGTTGGTTTTTGTTGGCAGGCTTGCTGTGCTCTGAGTTCCTTTGATTAAACAATGTTACCTGCCAGGGTCTAGGAAGATTTTCTGTAGCAGTGCTTGCCTTCTGGAATAAGGTTTCCTTGGAGATCATGAAGGCCCGAAATCCTGGTAGTATTCTGAAGATCCATTGAGAACTGGTATGAGTCCCCTTTGTTGTTATTATAAATGGAATGTTTTAGAGTTTGCCAGTTTTGCCATCTTGCTCTTCTTTCTTTTTGTTTGTCGAGTTTGTTTCTGTTTTATTTGCTTTTGTAATATTGTTTTCATGTTGTGTTGATGCATTGCAAGCCACCAAAGTCACCTGGAATTAGACAGCATCAGATCAAATATTGGATTGGTCTGCAAGAAGATGAAAATGATAGAATAATTCCAGGTCTGGCTGAAAACAAGGAAACATACTTGCAGAGGAGCTAGCTGGCTTTAGGGAAAGCTGATCCATCATTTATCAGTGCCTAGTATTCCAACATCTCAATGAAAAACACTCTTCCAGCAACAAAATGTCATATTCATAAACATCAAAGCAGCCTTTGATTATATTTCGTAAGCTAAACTATGGAATCAACTGTGTTGTAAGTTGCAAAGTCATGTCCAACCCATCGCGACCCCATGGACAACATTCCTCCAGGCCTTCCTGTCCTCTACCATCCCCCAGAGTCCATTTAAGCTCATGCCAACTGCTTCAGTGACTCCATCCAGCCACCACATTCTCTGTCGTCCTCTTCTTTATCCCTCAATCTTTCCCAGCACTAGGCTCTTCTCCAGTGAGTCCTTCCTTCATTAGGTGACCAAAGTATTTGAGTTGCATCTCCAGGATCTGGCCTTCTAAAGAGCAGTCAGGGTTGATCTCCTCTAGGACTGACCGGTTGGATCGCCTTGCAGTCCAAGGGACTCGCAGGAATCTTCTCCAGCACCATAGTAGATCTACGTGATTTATTTTACTTTAATGTACATATTTATGTATTTATTTATTAAAATTACACACCACCCATCTTAAAGTGTGCAATGACTCTGAGTGGATACCACCATTTCTTCATCTAATAAATATGCTTCATGGGGAGACCTCACTCAAAGTAAGATGGAACCACCAGGGTCATTAGAACTGAGAAAAGTCAGGCAAGCCTGAAGCTGTGACAGCTTAGATGATAAAGTAGTGATACAGAGAGAGACCAGAAAAGGGAAGAGAGATGTGAACAGAAAGGGACCAAGGGGCAGGAAAAGATGAAACTAGAAAAAATAATAAGAAAAGACAGCGGGGAGTGGCACAAACTAAAATAATAACTATCTGTCACTTTCTCACTCTCTCCTCCCCATTTCTCACCGAAAGGGGAAGAGAGAGAGAGAGAAAGAGAGAGAGAGAGAAGCAAATACAATAAAGCATCAGCAATATATAAATCTAATAAATAAATATAGTAAAAATAGCAATAAATAGGAAGGAAGGAAGGAAGGAAGGGAGGGAGGGAGGGAGGGAGGGAGGGAGAATGGGAGTGAGGGATTGAGGGAGGGGGGGAAGAGGGAGGATGAAAGAAGGGAGGGAGGAAGGAAGGAAGGAAGGAAGGAAGGAAGGAAGGAAAGAAGGAATTGGATAAAATAATGGATAAAAATGAAAATAGTGACAAGTGGGATTTCATGATGCTTATTATTAGTTGTGAGTCCTTACCAGCAAACCTTCCTTGAGATAAACTGGAGAGTTATAACCAATAATTTTACATTCACATAGTCTGGCTATTGGAAAGGTTAAGGTGATTCTTTAAGATGCAATCCTCTGCTCACCTATTTAACAATGCCCTTTTGAACTCAGTGAAATATTTCATGTCACAATAAATACTATTTGAATTGCTAATCAGACATCATTGCCTGTGTTATTAATCTGTAACTGTCTTGTGGGGACAGAGGAAAGGTTGAATTCCTATCTGGACCAGATATTTATTATCAGAAACAATGGAGTATGGCAGTGTAGAAACTTAGCACCTACCCTTCTTCTCCTAGAAAAATGATATATTCTAGGAAATATTAAAAGGCAGAATATTATATTTCCCTCGATGAGAAATGGAAAAACTTTTTTTAGGCAGGAAGCAGACTCCCTCTTAATCGTCTCCACCCTCCCCAATAGCCCACAGCAGATGTCATCACTTAAGAAATAAAGAGTTGGCTAGCTGTATTCATAAGGAAATACCCCCACACAAGATCCAACAAAGGTAGGATTAGCTCTCAGCCATAATATGAATTGTCCAAGCCCTTTCATTACATCACCCAGCAAAATTCAACCAAGCCTGGGACTCAACACAACATACACAGTTACCCCTGCATGGCCCCATGGCAGTCTGACAACCAATCAGAATACATTTCTTTCACAAGAACAAGAAGCAAGTTCAAAGCCCAAGAGAGGGTATAAATATCTCTCTCCCTTCCTCCCTCTCTTTCTCTCTCTTATGTGCTTGATTGCCCATGACCTAAAACTATCCTGTCCACCATTAAACCATCTTTCCAAGCAGCCCCCATGTTTCCAGTGTCTTTCTCCCCACTTGGAACTGAACGCAGATGAACAGTTCTTCCAACAGCAGCTTTGCACTTCATTTCTTCCCTGCAGCACTTTGTGCAATAGGAAGGAACTGCAGCATCTGTATAAATCTAAGGTAATGATGGTAGATTTTGTGCCCCTCTTCCAGAAACTCCCAAGTTGGATTTTAGGCAACAGAGAGGGACATAGAAGATTCCTACTTCAAATCCTAAAGACTGCCACCTCCAGATCAGCAAGAATTGGCCTACTAATCATTCATTCTCAGTGCCCATTACAGGACTATTTATGTGCAGAGATATTCAGGCTTTAGAAAGCATTCGTTGTCTCTAATGGGACATCTGCTTTTGTTTCCCAATGGCATTCCTATGATTTTGCAACGTAAGTTGCAGGAAGGCTGGGTTCTTTTGAAAACTAGGAGGAGGAAAAGTCATTGGGATCACTGAGTCGAAATATCAAAATGGTGGCTGCCTCTTTATTTATTGGTTTGTATCCTGCCTTTATTATTTTTTACAAATAATTCAAGGCAGCGAGTGAGCATACCCAATACACCTGAGGGGTGGGCCCACCTAATTGTTAGAGCGAACCGGTTCACCCCAGCTGATCGTCAGAGCTACCAGTTTTCCCGAACCAGTCCAAACTGGCTGAATCTCACCCTTGGATATTTAAGACTAATTCAGATCCTACGGGTGTTTAAGGTGGAAGCAGATGCTGTTTCTTTAAAGAATTCTCTCAAGTAAACAAGTAGCCTTTCTTCAGGCTTATGCAGAGACCAGAGGGGGAAAGGGAATCCAGTGTGATGGAGGACTCCTCCGAGAGCCAAAGCACTAGAGAAGTTCACCGTTCAGAGAGAGAATTGATGTACAATACAATCAGTGGTGGGATTCAAATAATTTAACAACCGGTTCTCTGCCCTAGTGATTTCTTCCAACAAACTGCTCAGAAAGTTAACAACCAGTTCTCCCATAGGGGTGCCAACTGGCTGAATACCACCACTGAATACAGAGCCGAAGTGCCGCAGTGCTTAGAGTGCTGTACTGCAGCCACTTCAGCTGACTGTTATCTGCAGTTCGGCTGTTCAAATCTCACCGGCTCAGGGTTGATTCAGCCTTCCATCCTTCCAAGGTGGGTAAAATGGGGACCCAGACTGTTGGAGCGATATGCTGACTTTGTAAACTGCTTAGAGAGGGCTGAAAGTCCTATGAAGCGGTATATAAGTCTAACTGCTATTGCTATTGCTTTAAAATCCTGCAAGTATGTATCTTACAGTATGTTAAAGTATTGTATTCTATGTCAACTCACTCCCTGATCTATAATGGTCTCTAGTGTCATCTAGGAGCTTGGTTGTTTTTCTTATGAATTCTTTTTGATTAAAAAGAAAAGAAAAAAGAAAGAAAAAGAAAATAAGAACAAACACCAACCACAAGTCCAATACCTTAATTTTTAGATGGTACAATATGCAAATTTATCCATGTTTATCTAAGTGTGTGCATGAGTCTCAGTCAGGGGTGGGTTGCTGCCGGTATTACTGCCGGTTTGGTGTACGCAAAAATTTTGCATATGCGCGCTCAGTTTGCTCACACGCATGCCAGACACGTGCTCTGCATGTGTGCACATTTACACATAAATAGGTCTGTCTATCCGCAAAATATTAAAAAATGAAAAAAATGTGCAATGAAAATTGTTCTACTCATTCTCTGAACTGAAAATCAAGATGGTGGCACTGTAGGAGAACCAGTTCAGGGGCTTGGCAGGTCTGGGTTGCTTCCAGTTCCAGTGACCCAGGCCACAAAACTACTATGGGTTTGGCTGAATCGGTCCGAACCGATAGGAACCCACCACTGGTCTCAGTATGCAAACTACAAGTGTTTTATTCTCTCATATTATCTATAGGTAGCATAAAACTTTTTTTTAAAAAAAAAAGGAATACATGAACAAACTTGTTTAGGTTGAAATTTGATACCTTTAAAAATAACAGTGTGCATGAAGGTGTTTGTATTCTTTTGTATACTGATTTTTAGAACATATTCCAGGTCTTTTTTTTTCTACAGAAAAAGGTTGAATATTTATTCAATTACTATAATCCGTTGAAGCTTTTTCATGAAAGAGAAATGTTTGTTCCAATTTGGACCATGATGGTTTAGGACAAGTGATCACAATTTATATCATAAAGAAAAAATATTCCAGAAAATTAATGTCACTGAAAATACTTTTTCTTTTCTCTTTTAAAATGGGACTACATTAAATGCAGGGTCAAAAAAATTCAACAACAATTCAAGAAATTCAACATATCCGGAAGAGACACCCTGGAAACAAAATGGAGGCTGGAGGCTGAGAGAGAAAGTTTATTGATGAAGCAGAATCACCAAAGTTCTGGGGCAGCTGAGTAAATGGAGTTTAGAGTGGGTGGGTTTTAATACCTTCTGGATTCCTATGGGGGTTTTCAATCTTTCTGACTGGATTATCAAATCTGCATTTCTAAAATCTGGCTTCCTCAGTTTCTGTTTGGGGCAGGGAAACTGGGTCTGGTTTCTTCCTCCTCTAAGATTATTTTCATTTCTCCTTTAGGGGAAATATTGTATTCTGCCTTTTTTTAATATTTCCCAAAATATTTCATTCAGTCGGGGGCTTCCCACAGGTATATTGCAAAACATGGAAAAAGGTCAGCTCTTCATTGGCTGTCATTGTGTGTTTAAATGTTAACTCTTGTTTAAATGTTCATAAAAGAGGACATGTCAATAGTTGACTGCTGAAAACAAGACATAATGCATTTTCCCATTATTGTATTGTAATTTCTTTTGGTTAAATTACATTTCACATATTCTTTTTTACCTTAATAAATTCCAGGTACTCTGTATCTAGCTACAAGGAACCAATACTTTTTAATTATTCTAAAGTCATGTTAACATTATTTTGAATTACAAAATCAAAATGTGGCAATCCAAGGATAAACCCCACCAAGTTAAAATTTACATTCCTGAATTACTTCCAACAGGAAGATGACAGTAAGCAATTTTTTGAATATTGCCTAATATTAATGATTGCATTACTACAAAATTACTACAGAATAGATGCATTTTTACTTGTTTGTTTGAATCATCTAGTGCTGATTTCCATAAACATAACTTCCAGATCGCCTAAATCTAAGCATTTGCGCTAAATGTTGTCAGACTGATATTATACCAAAACTAAGTATATTATTGACAAGGTTATTTAATATAAATCAGATCACAGCTAACATCACAAGGCCCAGATCTCTTACGTGTATTGCTAAGATCCAGTCACAACCATCTGATTTACCATAATTTATAATAATCAAATAATTATCAAGTCTCACATCAAGAAATAATTTACGGTAATCCTCCACTTATGACACAGCTGAGCCCCAAATTTCTGTTGCTAAGTGTTAAGTGAGATTTGCCCTATTTTATTACCTTTCTCGCAAGAGTTGTTAAATGAATCACTGCAATTGTTAAGTTAATAATACAGTTTATAAGTGAATCTAGTTTCCCCATTGGATTTGATTATCACAAGGTTACAAAATTAGATCACATGACCACTGCAACAGTCATAAATATGAGTCAATTGTGAAGTACCCGAGTTTTTATCAGGTGACTATGGGAATGCTACAATGCTACAATGGGGGTGTGTACAACATGTGACGCATCCGGCCACCCCTGCATTAGATGATCAAATCAGTGGTGGGTTCTGGATCCCGTTGCAACCGGTACAATGCAATGGAGCCCAACGTCCACCACATGAATGTGTGCAACACATGCTTTCAGACCTGCAGTCATATTCCTTGCAGGATCTTTGGCCTGCCACACTCTCTATTATTTTACTATGCTGTTTCATTAGTGGGGTAATTGGGAGGGGGAATAGTAAGGAGTAGAATTGTAGAATGTGTTGTTGTCAAAATAGAACATTCCTTTCTAGAAGCCCAAGGTCATTCTTTGTCTCCGCACCTCTGCACCTGACCAGAACAAGTTGGGTAGAATTGCCAGCATGGCAGAAGAAGATTGGACCATGTGATGAACTTGTGAGTGTGGGGGGCAAGGTGGTAAACCCAGAAAGTTTTCAGATTTGGGTTTCCACAGTTTGTACCAACATGTCTCTCTTATTAAATTGGAACTTTGATGAAAGCTATGCCTTGAACTCTGATTTAATTCTGGATGATATTTGGAACACTGATATTAACCCAAATCTCCCATCAAAATAAATCACCAACAACCCTGGCACCACCAGGTTGGGCTTTCTTCCCAGGTCATGGATGGAAGAGATGCCAATGGGCACCTGATTGGCCATGAACATGAGAGAATTCTCCAATCCAGCAGTGGGCCTTGGCCCATAACCCCCCCCCCCTAGTCAGCCATTGATGGTTGAGCTGCAACCTGTGAATCAAGCAACCCCAGAATGGGTTCCCTTCCTAGGTCATGGATGGGAGAGAGGCCAGTGGGCACCTGCTATCCCTCAGCAGATAGCACCATGGCAGATAACTGGGCAGTGGCCAACCCAGGGATTGACCCCCCCCCACCAAGTCCAGTCTCACCTGCAATGCCCCAACAGGTTCTTATCCCACCTCCCTACAGAGAAGAGTTCTTGACAATGGAAGAAGGGATGAATGAGGGGGAAGCTGCAGGATGGACAGCGGAGCAATGTGGGAGGCAGTTCCTAAGTTTAGAGATGTAACTGGGTTCCTTCCCTCATGGGGGCCAATAAAATGCCACTGTTGCTGTCAACTTGGCCACAAAGCATCAGAGTGCTTGGCTACAGCCCCAATGCCACAAACTTGTGCACCAACCGCCATGGCAGTAAAGAAAAGGCCCAAGATGCCACCAGAAAAGAGTCATCTAGGCCAACAACCTTATAAAGAGGATCCCCAATCTAAGGTGATGAAGAGTCCTACCAATGGGGAGGCCTCGGAGGAGGAAAATGCGAAGATGGAGAAGTTAGTAAAACAATTCCATGAGAAGTTTCCCGACAAGCGAAAGGGTCCCCCTGGTGGGGGGGAAGAGGTGGTTAATTTTGTTATGTTAACTTTCATGTTGTTCTCTTTTCAAGAAACATTTTTCTTCTGAGGAGAGGCCTCCTGTCGGGCCTGCAGTCATATTCCTTTTAGGATCTTTGGCCTGCCACACTCTATATTATTTTACTATGCTGTTTCATTAGTGGGGTAATTGGGAGGGGGAATAGAAAGGAGTAGAATTGTAGAATGTGTTGTTGTCAAAATAGAACATCCCTTTCTAGAAGCCCAAGGTCATTCTTTGTCTCTGCACCTCTGCACCTGACCAGAGCAAGATGGGTGGAAATGCCAGCATGGCAGAGGAAGATTGGATCATGTGATGGACTTGTGGGTGTAAGGGGCAAGGTCTTGAACTTTCAACTGGATGGTAAACCCAGGAAGTTTTCAGATTCGGGTTTCCACAGTTTGTATTAACATACACGCACACACGCACAGCATGCACTTGTGTCCTTACCTCCTGTGGCACCTCCGTGATGCTCCAGCTGCTCAGTGGAGCATTGTGCAGGTGCTGTACACTCCGTGTGCGGAAGCACTGAAGAGCTCAAATACAGGTAAGGAGGGCGGACGGGTGGGCCCTCTGGAGCACCATACCGGAACAGAACCTGGTGCTCCTGGCAGGCACCAGTGTACCCATACTGGGGCGTATTGCCTGCAACCCACCACTGGATCAAATCTAAGAGAGTTATAAGCAAATTGAAAATTACCAGCAGTTGGTAAGTGATAATTGCTTATGAAAAAGTTTTACTCTCAGAATAGAAACATTTAAATGCTACTTAACACCTTCTGATTTGGTATTCATTACTTCATTCTATAGTATTACTAAAGAAATCATGGAAAAAACCTATGATGAAATCTTCCCAAATGTCATTTTCTGGCATTTTGTAAGCTGTGATAGAAGTTCTTAGAAGATTCTATACAAAGTTTATATTTATTATATATAGGTTTAATGCTTATTGACGTGATTCATTTGCCAGAAGTGCCAAGTTTAAAATCAATTTGGTTGCTATAAATGTCAGAATCATGGTAAAGGCTGACATTTACAAAATATTTCTTAGGTATTTAGGAAGCCAGTGGGTAAAGTCAGCAACGGCCATGAGCCACAAGGGTGGTAGCCTGTGAAACCTCAGCAACGGGGGTGGGGGGAATACAACTTTGCAAAGACAATAAAATGTGGCTGAGTATAAATTAAGAAAATAGAAAACCTATAGAAATTGCCTTGAAAATACAATAGTGACTTTTCTTCATGCCCTCAAGACTTCTTTCTTGCTTCATTTAGGTGTAAAGTTATTTATATTTGTAATTGCAGAGAGCTAAAGGGTGATGAGCAAGCAGAAAAGTGTATGATTTATTATTTTCTATGTCCACAGTTTTGCAGAGTTCTAATGAAAAGTCATCTGATTTTACTTGCCAGTTAAAATTTCATCATTTTTCTCCAACCTTTTGCTTCATGCACAATATAATGATCTTTAATCAAGGTCATCTTGCAGCCACTTAGGATCAGTGGCTTGGTGACTATTCAAAATAATAATGGGCCTGAAATAGGTGTTTTATGACCCATAAACTACTTCTAGCCATAGTAAAATCTGCCAACAACCCCCCCCCCCTTTGCAATCATGTGACTGAAACTTTGCATGCTTAGCAATTGGCTTACTTTTATGGTTGGTTGCGGTGTCCCACAATCACATGACCAGACTTTGCAATTTTTTTTTTGCCGGGGGTGTGTGTGTTCCAGTTTGCCCATTTTTAGCAAAATAAAAATATGCCCATTTGGAAGAATGGGTTTGCACTTATGACAATGGCAACAGCAGTGAGTCATTTAATGACTATGGCGAAAAGTATCAAAATGAGGTCATATGCGTGCCTCGACTCTACAACCATAATAGCAATAGTAATAGCAATAGCACTTAGACTTTTATACCATTTTACAGTGCATTGCACTTAGCAGTTTATTGAGTCAGCATATTGCCCCCCAACAATCTGGATCCTCATTTTACTGACGTCAGAAGAATGAAAGTCAACCTTGAACTGGTCAGGATTGAACTACTGGCAATGGGCGATGTGTTAGCCTGCAATACTGGAGTCTAACCACTGAGCTACCACGGCTCTTCCAATCACAATGATTTATGACCAGAGTTCCAATCCCAAGTGCAGCCATAAATTGAGGAGTACCTGTATTTTATCTAAATCACAAGCATTGTAATGTAACACTCACTGTGGGTTAAATGTCATGGATTTGTGCACAATCCTTTCTCTCTACAGTTTTAAAATAGTAGTAGAGTATCCTATTTATTCCCATCTCTGGTCCCTCTTTTCCAATTATTTAACTTGGGTTCCCCCCTCCCCTCAATTTATTATATTAGAATATGGATTCTGGTTGGCATAGACAGGATTAAAATTAACAGGATAAAATAATAAATAATACCAACTAACCATTCTACCATGACACTCATTTGTTTAGAATATAAGACCAATATCCAAGTTAGGCAAAATTCCCACATTTTAAAAAAAAATGTAACAACATTTTATCGAGTTTCAAAAAAAGGTTAGAGTACAAAAGGACAAGGAAAAATAAATATATTAATTCTTGTTATCAACTCATATAAAAGCAGTTAAATATTTTCAATGTAGTCATGGAAGAGTATTTTAGCTCTATATTTCTCAAGTAGATCCTCCTTCTTTCCCCTACTTTTATTTTTCCCAACTCAACTAATGATAATCCTAGATTTTTTTTCTCCATTTAATATAATATATAATAGTTTCACAGTGCGGAGATGCTGGTTTTGTTTTACTTCCTTTTACTTTAACTCATCTTCAGCATTTTCATAATGAGCTCTTCAGCTTTTAAAACACTTTCTAACTGTCCAAATTTGATAGAATAATGCATTTTTAAAAGAACAAAGCCTATTCAATTTTGAAATTAGAGCAGAATGTTCAAGAGATGGTATTTGCTTTTCAAACTTTTTTTAAAAAGGCAACATATTTCACATTCTATTTATTCTAAATGTATACAACTAGGCAAAATTAGTTATAACATAGCTTTTATTATGAGATTCATAAGTTGATTTGGGACTGTAATGGTTATAATGTGGAATATATGGTGTTGAAGATGATGATGATATGATGATAGAGTAGAATTGGTCATGCTGTAATAAACTCTATTTTTCCTTTGAATTATATTTGTTTTATAATCCTTTTTTTTTTAAAAAAAAGCAGTGCATTTAGAAAGTATTTTAGAGAAAACATTTGGAGGTTTTTTGGTACTATGGTCATTACCTGATCAAACTAATTCATTTGATTTCCTACTAATAAAGGTTAGATTTAATTCATTCCTTCTATACACACACAAACAACCCAGTGGTGGGTTCCAGATCCTGTTGCAACTGGTATGGTGCAACGGGGCCCGGAATCCACCACATGAACGTGCACAGCATGAGTGCACATGCACGAGGGATTCGATTTTTATTGATATTTATTTATCAGCACAAATACAACACAAATGTAAAAAGGCAACAGTAAAATATTGGGCTTTCTGTCTGGATGGTCTCTTGTGACGAGCCGATGGACAGAGAATGGAAGCAGTTAGCTTCCTCCCATAATTGGGGCTTACCAGGGGTTGTAAATAATCTAATAGATACCTTTCACCCTGGCTTCGCTGATAACGGATAAGAGCTTGTGGCCTAATGGCTAAGATTTCTGCCTAGTATGTAATATAGCCCAGGTTCAAATCCCAGTAAGGGTATGGCTAGCTGATGAGAGCTAAATAGCTTGAAATAGATCTAAACTAGTCTCCCTTTATTTATTTATCAGCACAAATAAAAAAAACACAAATATAACAAAGGCAACAGTAAAAATATTGGGTTTCTGTCGTGATGGACTCTTGTGACGAGCCGATTGACAGATGATGGAAGCAGTTAGCTTCCTCCCATAATTGGGGCTTACCAGGGGTTGTAAATAATCATATATATATATATATATATATATATATATATATGTATGTATGTATGTATGTATGTATGTATGTATGTATGTATGTATGTATGTATGAATATATATGTGTACACAATATATTGTGTACAATATATATATGTATATGTATATATATATACACACACACACATACACACACACACACACATATGCACATGCACATGCACATATACATACACATACACATACATATGTCTGTCTGTCTGTCAGTCTGTCTGTCTGTCTGTCTTTGGTTATTTGGGTTTTCTCCCATGTAAAATTGGAGTGTCTTGGCGACGTTACGACGAAGTCTCATTTGTCATCTTCAGACTTGTTTACTCGGCTTGTTTACTCGGGTTTGTGCTTCCAGGAGCAACACACTTCCAATTTTACATGGGAGAAAACCCGAATAACCAAAGACCTACATACTAACACCCGCGAAAACCTCAGAATATATCTATATCTATATCTATATCTATATCTATCATCTATATCTATATCATCTATATCTATATCTAATCATCTATATCTATATCTACATCTATCTACATCTACATCTACATCTACCCCTCTCTCTCCCCCCCCTCTCTCTCTCTATCTATCTATCTATCTATCTATCTATCTATCTATCTATCTATCTCTCTATCTATCTATCTATCTATCTATCGTAGATTTTCACAGCTGTAGATATGCTGGTCTTGTATTTGTGTCTTTTCCCATGTAAGATACCGTATGTTTAACTACTATATGTTTAAAATAGAATAAAAGCAATTAAGTACAAAAAAATGTCAGCGACTACAAATTATTCCAATCAGTCCACATATGAAGTTCTTAATGAATCTGTTTTGTTCAAATGAAAGACATACTATATGTAATTTTTGAATTTTTGACTGCAAAAACCAAATTTAATTACATTAAAATAATTTATTATATTGTTTTAGATACTTATAATAAAATAATATTTAACAGACTATTGTGTTCCTTATATTAAAATAAAAATGTAAGGAACACAATAGCCTGTTCATCAAGCCGAGTACAGATGTCTCTCTCTTTCACTCTAATATAATTGACATGCTTTGTATAATTGACATGTAAGTCTACTACCTCTGGGGCTCCAGGTATACAACAGTGTTTACTATATCAAACCTAGTTAAGATTCTAGCACAGCAGATCCCTGCAAAATAGAATTCATCACATTTTGAAGTGGTTGCAAAACTTGGTCTTCATAACTTTTATACTATAAATTTGTTAGGCCATCACGCTCTGGTGCTTTTCTATTTTGATCTTTTTTTATGACTTTTGATATTTGAAAAGTTATTAGCGGATGAAAGAGTAGGTGACTTTGTGAAATAGGAGGTTATTGGGATTGGAATGGCATAATTTGCAATTTGATGGTATGACAAAGTTAAGGTTAATATAGATTTTAAAAATTGTTTTATTAGACATGCGACATTGAGGATTTGGAACAGGTATAGAGCAAGATTGCTCTGTGGTTGTCACCCCAATATGCCTTTTTAAGAAGAGAGTTGATAGTTACACAATCTTGGTTGATATATGCTGATTTATTGACTTTTTTTCAAAGGAAAACCTAATTTACAAAAAAGAGAAGAATTGGAAATGCAAGGTCTTACTTTTTAATGGTTGGCTTATGTTCAGTTCACAGATTTAAATTGGACAAAAAGACTTTCAATTTTACAAATGAGAAAAATCCAACTTTGAGTTGGATTTATGTACTAATGATGAGCATCTAATGCCAAGATGTATAAGCATTTACTATTTATTGATATGGAAGATGAATATATTAAAGACTACATGATCAAATGGGCATTTAAGAGCCAAGGTGGCGCAGTGGTTAAATGCAGCACTGCAGGCTACTGCTAGATCAGCAGGTCAGCGGTTCAAATCTCACCGGCTCAGGGTTGACTCAGCCTTCCATCCTTCCGAGGTGGGTAAAATGAGGACCCAGATTGTTGGGGGCAATATGCTGACTCTCTGTAAACCGCTTAGAGAGGCCTGAAAGGCCTATGAAGCGGTATATAAGTCCACTGCTATTTGTGGTATATAATGCTTGATCAATGGGAGAATATACAGGATGCAGAATAACAGAGTTGGAAGGGGCCTTTGAGGTCTTCTTGTCCAACCTCCTGCTCAAGCAGGAGATCCCATAATCATTTCAGACAAATGGTTGTCTAATCTCTTTTTAAAAAACACCAGTAATGGAGGACCCACAACTTCTCAACGCAACCCATTCCACTGATTAATTGTTCTCATCATCAGGAAATTTCTCCTTACATCTAGGTTGGCTATCTTTTTCATAAGTTTCCATCTGTCCCATCTAGTCTTGCCCTCAGGTGCTTTGGAGAATGGGCCAATCCTCTCTTTTCTGTGACAGCCCCTGAAATATTGAAAGATTGCTATCACCCCTAGTCCTCTTGTTCATTAGACTAGACCAGGGGTATCAAACTCATGTCATAACGGCAGCACAGGACATATCAGGACTTGTTTCCTCTTTGTTAAACCAGGCATGGGCGTGGTCATCTCTTGATGCATCTGACGCATCTAGACACACCCAATTCCTGTACTGTTCATCATGATGTCAGGTTTTGACCAGTGCCCTAACGCAATTAAGAGTCTCAAGCCACCTGGCAATAAAAATCCAGTCTTTTATTAGGAACCCCATGTCAGCATTACCTAGGTGAAGCCCACTCTGACTTCATCCCCTCCATGCTTTGCCTCTGACCCTGTTTCCCCCTGAAACTGAATGAAATGAACACTTAGTGATTTGACAATTAGAACTGTTTATGATCATAGAAAAATGTGCATTATTGTTGATTTTAGAGTAAGAGCTTAATGTATTTTATATAAACTTGGAAGTCACTTTTTCCCCTATTGTCTTTTTTTTCTTTCTCTTTCCAATCCTGATTTTTCTTTTTTTTCTTTTCTTTTTCCTAAACTCTTTTTATATTTTATTTTCACCTTTTTGTATTTTATTTTTGCTTTAAAACAAACAAACAAAAAACAGCTGTTATACCTCCGAGGTGAGTGTGGCAAATATCTGAATTAACTCTTCCTCCTCTTCCCAAAATATTATCTGAAATCTGTCTCTTTCCTTTAATTAAATCTGGAACATTTCTTTCTCTGAGTTTATCCTGTTCTGACCTTGATGTTAAAGGAGTTCTCTTTTTTACAGCTAGTGAATGCTTGTCATTAGGAGTTCCAGAGCTTGTGCATTCACCCCCGTTGCCTTGGTTCTTCTATTATAAAAAGCATTACATTCTTTATTGGCAGAATGTAACACCTTTTTAAAAAGTTCTTAAGTTTGAAAAGCATAGGGGAAAAATAAACTGCCTAAAAGTTAGCATTATCCCTTTAGATCCATTCCTGCTAGGAAACCAGGAGATTTCTGCAAGCTTATTAAAGTATAATAAAGAATGAAGAAGTTGTAAAAGCGAGTGTAATATTGCCTTAATATTGTGTCACCTACCTTCCTTTAAAGGAGTATCAGCAACGAGAAGCAAGATCCTCATATCTCTGAAAAATCAGTTTCTCTTCAGTGGTTTCTTCAAATGGACATTTTTGTACAGTCCATGGGTTACAGGTAAGATTTGAAACATTTGAGTTGCTATTTGATTCCATAGCTGGTTTGAAAATATACTTTTCCATTAAATAGTTGTTAAATTCAACTATTATTATTATTATTTATTTATTGCATCCAGAAGATGATCAAATATAGAAATGTGTTCAAAGGTAATTCTTAGCAACCAAATATATAGGTCTCCATTTAAATTATGCCTAATGTAGACAGCAATCTCCATTCTATCACCTTTTAAGCCTGAACTCTAGAGGAAGGGCAGTCATCCACTTCTCAATCTAATAAGAATGAGAAATATTAACAAAGTCTACAAGGGCATATGCAGGCATGATTGTAAGAAACATTAATTAGCTAATGGTACTCAGTTATTTATCTCCTCCATGGGTTAAGCAGGAGATGTGGCCAAGGCTTAATCCAAATGTTTGGAACCTGTTAGCTCTGTCTATGTTTATTTAGGCTGAATTCCAATGGAACAAATAGCCATGAATTAAAAGCCAAGCAAATCAACATACAATCCATCTATGACTCTGTAGACATCTGTATTGTGCTACAAGATTGTGTTCATAAACCTGGGGATCTCCTCATCTTCTGTGGCTTCTGTAGCAAAGAGGTCTTTGCACAATTACAAATTACAATTATAGTGTGATCATTTTTGTCTGTCTGTCTGTCTTCCCTCCTTCCCGCCCTCCCTCCTGCCCTCTATGTGTGTGTGTGTGTGTGTGCGTGTGCGCGCACACACACACACACACACACAGTATTTTTCAGAGTATAAGATGTACTGGAATATAAGATGCACCAAGATTTTGAAGAGGCATATTAAAAAAAAGTTTTTGCACTCTGCAGACCTCCCAAAAAGGCCCATTTTTTTGTGAAAATGGGTCCATTTCTGTCAAAAAAATGCTGTGCATAATCTTTAAGAGGCTTATAGAGTGCTCCCGGGGGCTGGGGGGGCAAAAATGAGTGAAAAACGGCCATTTTCACTCATTTTTGCCCTCCCCAGTCGCACTCTGGAAGCCTCCTAAAGGCTATTTACAGCCATTTTTGCAAAGGGGATGGGGTTTCATGAGGCCAAAAATGCTGTATTGAGTGTATAAGATGCACCAAGATTTTCACCCCCTTTTTGGGGGGAAAAGGGTGTGTCTTATACTCTGAAAAATATGGTGTGTGTGTCTGTGTCTGTGTGTGTCTGTGTGTGAGTCCCAACCAACCTGGTTTGTATCCTATGCAGAAGATTGGTTTGAATATCCACATTTTCTTTGACCAGTAGTAAAATGAGAGAAGAGCTGAGAAATATTTGATGCAGGTAAGTTAGTGAAAAAGTAAGTTTTTCTTCTTTTGTGATCCCAATTTTGATGGCCTCTCTAACACACACACACACACACAAACAAGACATTCAAATTTTATACAATTATTGTACTTGTTATATACAAGAAAGTCCTCAGTGATGACTCATGCCCTGAGGTCAGCCCTTCTTTATTCTCCTACCGTCGGGAAGGAGATATAGAAGCATTTAGGCAGCTGCACAAACAGGCTGAAGAGCAGTTTTTATCCATGGGCTGTCAGACTCCTCAATGAAAAATAACCCAACAACAACAGAGTACAATTGACTTGCGGGGCACGACATGCAATAAGTTCTCATGATGAAATAAGACTGGATGTTTGTGAGTAGGATTCACCGGCCAAGGGATTTTCTGACTTTTACTGTGAGTTGTATTGTGTTGGGGGGAGGTGCACAAAGGGAGGCTCAGCCAATCTCATTGTACACATGTTGTACTCTGACAATTCAGTTTTGAACTTACTTTGATTCCAACATGAAGTCTGTTGCTGAAAATACTAATATTTAAAGATTGCTTAGAAAAATATTTCAGATGTTTATTAAAATTGTTTTAAAAGTTCAGAAGACACATTATTCCCCAATGCAGAATATTCAGCATGTCAAAAGCCAGGATCAGACTTTAAACATATATTAGTGAAGTATTTGTACTATAATTTTGATTTCATTCACATTTTGTATAAATAAATATAGTGCTAAAAGTAGTTTGTAAAGTTTTCCATAGTTTGCATCACTAAAAAACAATATTATTCATAGAGGGTCATAAGAAATATTTCATTCTCTCGGGGAATTGTCTATCATACTAGATTCCATAGGACAACAAATAAAATGTTAATTTTTGATTTTATGACTTTGTTATTAGTTTCAGAGGATAGATTGCCAATATTCATTGAATATCTTTTACTTTTTAAAAACTTTAAAAAAGTTTAAAAAGTTGTATGAGTTTTTTTCTTGCAATTTGATGCAAGTTTATATATAATGCAAGATGGAAACCTTATACCATTCCAGACAATTGAGCAACAAATTAAGCCTATCCTCTTAATTACTAATGTGTCTCACCCATTACCACAAGGGAATGCAATATTTTAAGGAAGAGAAAATATTGTTGATTAATGAATGAATCCCTTACTACTTGTGGCACACTGCAAAAATATGAAAACAATATACACTTCATATGTCCCTGAAAGCTTTGTAAATAAACAACTGAAGTGGAAAAACACTATTATGTATTTTTCAATACTTTTGAAGGGCAAAGTAATTGAATGCTCATTAGTCATCTGCAGAGATATAACCACATAAAGTGCTCAAGTAATTAATGGGATGGCTTAACTTACAACACAGAGCCATGGTTCGAATTTATCACTCTTTAATCACCATATTAACACCTCCATAGTGTTCAATAATTATTTTAATGAATAATCTATTCTTTGGTCTTATCTCATGAAATAGTGCATGCTTAGCATTTGCCTGGTGTTAGCACTTACAATGCAAGTCAAATAGATGCCTGAAAGAGAAAGGGATTCTTTTTTGAAAGAAAGACATTTCACAATGTTTTAAAAAAATAAATGAAGGAACAAAAACAATAATAATAATAATTCTTGCACAACAATGTACAATGAGATTGGTTGAGGTCTCTCAGTGTACCTCTCCCTCAACACAATACAACTCACAGAAAAGCCAAAAAAGAAAAAAAAATCCCTAACTCAATAAATCATATTAACAAAGGCCCAGTCCCACTACACCTGTGTGAACATGTTACACATTGTGCCAGCCCTGCAAGTCTATTGTACTACTTAGTTATGATGTTATTTCGCATTCAGGAGTCTGACAGCCCATGGATAACGACTGTTCTTCAGCCTGTTTGTGCAGCTGGCTATGCTTCTATATCTCCTTCCCAATGGCAGGAGGGTAACGAAGTGCCGTCCGAGGGTGGGAGTCATCCCTGAAGATTTTCCTCACTCTTCTAAGGCAGTGAGCCCTAGCGATCTCATCTAATGATGTCAGGGGGCAGCACACAATATTTTGTTCTGTGTTCATCACCCTCTGTAATGTTTTTCTATCCGCGGCTGTCAAACCAGCATGCCATACCGTGATGCAATAAGTGAGGATGCTTTCTATTGTGGACCGGTAAAAAGAGATCATCAGTTGTTGTTCCACCCTGTTTTTAGGGAAGACCCTGAGGAAATGGAATTTCTGTTGGGCCTTCCTGGTCACCTGGATCATGTTGCTTTTCCAGAACAATTGAACTACATGGTTGCATCCCAGGGGTGGATTCTTGCAATCACTACTGCTGGTTCACTCATGGGCCCGCTGCGCCTGCACTTGATGTGCACTGTACATGCATGCACAGTGCAATAAGAATTGTTCTGTGCATGCACAGGGGCAAAAAACAAGATGGTGCTGCCTATGGCACCACCCGGGTGTATCCACATTAGAGGTGGGTTCCTACCGGTTTGGGCCAGTTCAGCCAAATTGGTAGTAACTTAGCAGACTGGGTCACTGGAACTGGCAGCGACCCAGGCCTGCCACGCCCCTGAACCAGTTCTCCCACAGCACCGCCATTATGATTTTCGATTCTGCGCATGCACAAAATAATTTTCATTGCAAAAATGTATTTTTTCTCTTTTTTAACATTTTGTGCATGCTCAGACCTTTTTAGGTGGAAATGTGCACATGTGCAGAGCTGGCAGTAATGCCGGCAGCAACCCACCCCTGATCCGCATATTTGTTAGATTTACAGAATAATATCTGCTCTAAAGAAAGCTAACACTAAAAGGAAGAGAGGAAGCTCTTTTTCATCAGGATACTCTTACCTGACTTTGGTTTGGGATATAAATCTACCACATTGAAGCCCATTTTTAAGAGTCATTGATATGGGGCATAAGACAGATGATAGCAATGGACTGGATCTTCTAGTGCACGTATATCAAACTCACAGCCCACAAGCCAGATGTGTCACGCTCTGGCCATGCCCACCCCTGTTTTAGCGAAGGAGGAAAAAGTTGTGATACAACACATGACAACATGTCATTGTGAGTTTGACACCCTTGTTCTAACCTACTTTTCTATAGTCAAATATCGATATTGGGGAGAAAAACAGCTATTTCTTTACATTTCTGGAAGATTCATCTGAAGACAAGATAGTTTTCTTTTTATTTTACTAAAATATCAAGTCACATGCAAACTGCATACTCAAGATTTATAAATTAGCTAAAATATATTCCAAATCTAAAATTACAAAATAATATATGACAGGGCCACAGGTCCACAGTGAAAGGAAATCAGGCATGCTGCTTATGCCTATTAAAAATGATATCTCCTCCTCCTTCTCTTCCTCCTCTCCCTCCTCTCCCCTTGTAACCAATTACTCAAAATCTGGACAGAACTAAATATATGAACTGGAGAATATATCTGTGTACTGTAGTGACGTGCGGTCAGCTTTAGCCCTGGTGAGGCACTTTTTAGACTTGTGGACTTCAACTCCCAGAATTCCACAGCCAGGCATGCTCAGTTCTGATTTAAAGCAACATCATTTCCCCCCCCCTTGCAAAATAAGTTTTCCCATTATTTTTCTTCTCCCTCCCCCTCCTTCCTCCCTCTCTCCCTCCCTCCCCCTCTCTCAAACAGACACACGGACACAGAGAACTTCGATCCCTCTCTCATTCACTCACTCTCAAACACAAACACAGAAGTTGGATTGGATATATTTTCCAAAGGCTTGAAAGCAGCTCCTTTGCCATACCCCCCCTTCCCCTGCTGCCTTCCGATCAAACTTTTTGAATTCCTCCCCCCTCCCCACACACACCTTTTCCAGCTGTTTCAGAGACAATTTCAACTCTGCTTCTCCCTGCCCTGCCCTGCCCTCCCCTCTTGAAAAGCCAGACCTCTGTCAGACTGAGCTAGTTGCTCCCAGAGAACTCTAAAAAGCCTCTAAAAATGCCCTCTACAGGAGGTGAGAGAATACATGCCTCATTTGCATAAGGAATTCTTTGCTTGTTAACCCTTGCTTAACTCTTAAAAGGCGAAAAATTCCTTAGGCAAAAGAGGCCCCTAGTTCTCTGGCCTCCTCCTAGTTAATATTGAGAACAGACACCAAGCCACTGTGACTTGAAATCTGGTAGCAACTACCCTGGCTTTAATTATTTTTAAAAATTATTTAAAATCTTTTCCTTTCTCTGAGGAGACTGGTGAGGCCCCGCCTCCCTTGCCTCTAGTGACTGCACGTCCCTGGTGTACTGTATTTGGGGAAATGGGAAAATTTCACCTTATTTAAGAGTTCAGTATATTAAAAACAAGTTTTATTGATTCGACTCCCCCAGAGTGGCAAGATACAACACCCTTAATGTACAAAATTGTTCATATTGTTTCCAAACAGGGCTGCCTATTTCCCAATGGAGAGGATTGGAGCCTCTGTCGAGGCATCCACCCTATGGAACATCCTCCCCCTCCCTCCAAGATATGGATGGTCCCAACTTTACTGGCCTTTAGGAAGTCGCAAAGTCCTAGTTCTTCTATAAGGCATTGTGCAAGAGGTTAGCAATATGAGTGTTGGCATGGCTAAATTCAATTTATGATTTTTGATATTTTATTGGGAGGGAGGGAGGGAAAGAGAGAAAGAGAGAGAGAGAGGGGGAAAGAAAGGAAAGAAAGAAAGAAAGAAAGAAAGAAAGCTCTGTGTTCTGGTAGTAGTTGTACATCAGGAGTAACGTAATCATAATAGGAGTGCAATGGATATGGATTACTTAAGAGCTGTTTAATATAAAAACATTATGGCAAGGCAAGAATTGTTGCTAAATATAAGCAGAGAAAATATAAATATACATGAGAACATACCTAGAGGTACAGTACATACTTAAAAATACCATATTTTTTGGAATATAAGACGGACCTTCCCCCCAAAAGAGGGCGAAAATTTGGGTGAGTCTTATACACTGAATGTAGTGCTACCCACCCACCGGCCCCAACCCTTTGGCCTCTGCCTTCCAGCAATTTACCTCTTTGTCACAAATGGGGAGGACTGGGTGTGGGGGCTTGCCACGCTTCAATAGGCTATAGCAATCCCTGCAGCCTGAAACAGCTGGTGAGCAGGAGAAATTGAAAGTGAAACTTGCTGTTTGCTCCACTAAGCAAATTACTGGGAGGCAGAGGCAGATTTTTTTTCTTGTACTAATCAGGCTGTTTGCTGCAAGGAGGTAAGTCAACAACTATAAATGTTTATAGAATGTTCAAATTATTAGACTTATTTTTTAAAAGACTGCTTTATTATTCTAGACAATTTAACAAAATGAATAAGCTTTTTAAAATAAATGCTTGATCTGAAGAGGCCCAGTGCTATTGTTTATAAAAGTGCTATTC
This sequence comes from Thamnophis elegans, assembly GCF_009769535.1. Classification (NCBI taxonomy): domain Eukaryota; kingdom Metazoa; phylum Chordata; class Lepidosauria; order Squamata; family Natricidae; genus Thamnophis; species Thamnophis elegans. The sequence continues at coordinate 50,033,432 of NC_045551.1, forward strand.
TTTTAAATAGCAGAGAATAACTATATTTCCAGAAAGCACATCGATTTTAACAACATCTGTACAAGTAGCGTCTGAAATATAACACTGCAAACAGTGTATATTGTCTATGTTGTTTGTTGCAAGGAGGCAAATTGCTGGGAGACAGAGACAGATATTTCCCCCTCTTTTTCTCCCCAAAAGCTAGGCGCTTCTTATACTTCAGAGTGTCTTATATTCTGAACAATGATTAAATTGCAAAGATGTGCATCTGTCTCTGTGTATGTATCTGTCTGTTTATGCCCATCTGTGTGTGAAGGATAAGCAATTTGGTCTAGGAAAAGGAGGATGAAGGAATTGTGGTTAGATAAAGTTCACAAGATAGTCAATAGAGATATTAGAGAAGTTAAAGAAAGCAAGGCAATGCACGAAGGAATGTGCTGAAATCAAGATTTGTTTGCCAGGGTAGAAAGTTTTGTGCAAATTGTGGTTTCTTTTTCTTGCCATTTTTTTACTTCTTTGTTGTGTTGTACATACAGTAATGTGTACCTCAAGAAGAATAATGTGACTAGTATTGTATTGCCTTGATCCTTCCCAGTTTAAATATTCCTCTATGGTTGGGAATGTTTTTAGGAGGCACAATATCTGTGTCAGAGTTCCAAATATCATGCAGAATTAAATCAGAGTTCAAGGCAAAACTATCCTTAAAGTTCCAATTTAATAAGACAGACATGTTGGCATCGTATTGTGGAATCCCAATTCTGGAAGTTATATCCGATTCCCACCCAGTTGAAAGTTCATGATCTTGTCCCCACACCCACAAAACCATCACATGGTCCAATCTTCTTCTTCCACGCTGACATCTCCAACCAGCTGCTTCCGGTCCGGTGCAGAGGTGCAAAGACAAAAGATGATCTTGGGCTTCTAGAAAAGAATGACAACAACACATTCCACAATCCTACTCCTTTCTATTCCCCCCTCCCAAGTACTACACTAATGAAACAGCATATTGAAATAAGAGAGAGTGTGGCAGGCCAAAGATCCTAAAAGGGATATAACTGCAGGCCTGACAATCTGCTAGTTTCAGGGAAAATTATTTTCTATCCAAATTAAGGTAACTTGGTTTCACATCCAAGCTGATGACCTATAACTCTTATTCTTTCCTTAACATCACTTCTAATGCTTTTCAGCACAAATGTCAACCCCACAGAGAAAGCCATACAATTGGAATCTACCTTCCAAAATTCAACTCCAAGGAGATTATTAGATATCTATCTGGAAAGGCAAGCTCAAGGGGATTAAATTAAAGTTTAACTGGCATTTAAAGATTGTGAACCTGATTGTTGCTTTAAAAAGTCCAGCAATTAAGTTTCACCCTAAATGCAGGTAGAAAATCAAAATGTTGCCCTTAAGAATGTGAACTAGATTAATCCAAAAAGTAGGGTTACCAGTTAACTGCTTTTTTAAAATAGTAAATAGATGATAGGTCAAATCGGTATACTTGCAATATGTTTTAATGTCATATAGTAATTTTGCAAATATGGAGATAGGTAAAGGTAAAGGTTCCCCTCACACATATGTGCTAGTCGTTCCCGACTCTAAGGGGTGGTGTTCATCTCTGTTTCAAAGCTGAAGAGCCAGCGCTGTCCAAAGACCTCTCTGTGGTCATGCTGCCAGCATGACTAAATGCCAAAAGTGCACAGAACGTTGTTACCTTCACATCAAAGGTGGTCCCTATTTTTCTTCTTGCATTTTTACATGCTTTTGAACTGCTAGGTTGGCAGAAGCTGGGACAAGTAATGGGAGCTCACTTGGTGACACGATGCTAAGGATTCAAACTGCCAAACTGCTGACCTTTCTGGTCGATAACCTCAGCGTCTTTGCCACTGACCCACCATGTCCCTAATATAGAGATAGAAGGTTATAAATTGTACAGTTTTTCAAGGGGGGATAATTATTATTGTTGAAATATATTTATCAGTATTCCGCTAAGCGAGATATTTTAGATATATGGTTGACATTCTCTTTTATACACTTTTTTTGTCTTTGTTGATATGTATTTTATTTTATTTTTTGCTTTTGTATTTTAACTTTGGGAATCAATTTTTAAAAAAAATAGAAATAAAAAGGATTAATCCCAAAAGGCTTAGATATTGGATATAACCAAATTTGAGTTTCATGTGAAATTAGTATGAGGTCTTTTGTGGGAAAAATCTTTGAATAAAACACAAAGAGAAAATATGCTGTGAATGTTGCATACGAAAATGTTTGTGAGTTTGTGTGTGAATGCACATGCACAGAATTCTGAAGGAAATTTACATATTTTTTTGCCAAAAGTTTTTATTTTTAACATACATATAATATAATCCAAAGTATACCATTACATCTTAATAAACATTTTTTGAATATTCAATAATATATCTTCCTCTTGCCATTAAGCCTCTTCAATTTTTATTTGCTCTTCTGCTTTTCATACACCATATTATAGTCTATTTCATCTTCCACTCTTCTTCTCTCCCTCTCTCCTCCTCCCTACCTCCTTTCTTCCCTCTGCCCTCTCTCTCTTCACTACTTCCCCTTGCTCTTATATTTTGAAAGCTTGCATTGGAGAAACGTACAGAACAAAAATAACTCCAAAGAAATTTGCATTTTTAAATCGGGGTTCCCAGGGAATTTTTCCTAATGACTATTTATACAGGACGAATTATATAGCAAAACTGTTTATGTTAGGAAAAGTTGCAAATGTAAATGGATGAAAAAAATAATAATGAGTGGCTTCTTAAAAATAGGTGTAAACTAGAACACTATCCTAATAACAGACTAGATGAACTAGATTAATATTAATTTTGTGGCCTTCTCTCCTCTTAAATGCCATACTCTATGATCTTCCATAAAATTACTTATCCTGCCGAACATATTTTTGTGGCAGTGGAGACGAGATAGGTGGGCTTCATGGTGAATGACTTAATTCTTTCTACATTGGCAACAAGCAGAGACCTAAATTCTCCAGGCTCCAGGCATCTTTAATGCCCTTATAGTCCAATATTAAAAACATAATTGTGATTTTCCTGTGACCAGGCATTGAAATCCTGGCTTGGGTGAGAACTTATCTAGGGATTCGCTTATTTACCACCTAATTTCTTAGCATTTCTTTAACAAAGATCTAAATGAATAATCTTAATGAAACAGATTAATATGCCTGGTGTGGATGACATCCTGAGACTCAGCAACAGCTAATTTGTGGTTGCTAAGTTTCATGTCATCTTGACAATAACCTTGGTTTTGGCATCATTGTTGTTATTCTGATTGATAGAAGAATAATTAGATAGTTGAGATCTGTTCTCTTAGCAGACTCTGTAGGAAGAGTTAAAAAATAATGGCAGGGAATGAGAATTTAAAAGGTGCACCTGTTTAAATATGTTTAGTATTTATTTGACACTGTTGGTAGCACACAAGCAGACTCTCTACTTTTTAGTATGCATAAATCTTATATCTATATATATTCTGAGCAGATTATGATATGACAAAGAAGCAAAGGTGATGGGAATAAATTTCACTTCAACCTTGATTTTTAAGGACTATTGGGAAAAGATAGAAATCCTGGTCTAAAATCAAGAAAATAAGACATGAAGGACATTTTGGAGAAAGATTGCTGCTGACTGGTAAACCACCTTTATGAGCTTGCTAAGTGGTGTGGGAAATCTTTTAATTTAAATATAGTAGACTGCACTCATCAGCACTAATTCAGTTTGGATTGGAGATTAGAAAGCTAAAAGGGCATGATACAAATTTGTGTTTTGATTTAATTCACATTGCTTCAAGGCTCAATTTTAAAATGAAGGTTTGCCCATAAACTATGAAGGAGAAACTGAAAAAAAAAATATTTGAAACCACTTCATACTTTGGCAGAATGAGATAAAATTAGCAGAGATAGTAGAATCTATGTAGGATATAAACCTGCCAAGTCTCAATTTAACATAGAGGCTGGCACAGAATAAATGAAACATGTAGCTTTGCCAACTCCATTGTAAGTGATTCAATATTGGACAGAAGAGAGAGATCCAGATCCTAGCATGGATCTAGTAGTAGATCCTAACTCTACTACTTTCAGAATAGTAAATCTCTCTCAACTCAGCTAACCTCATCAGTTTCTTTTGGTGGGAACAAAATGGAGATTCCCCACATAAATTACCTTAACTATTAGAGAAAAAGCAAGGTGCATTTCAGTGATTAGGAAAACAATTGACCCTGTATTTGTCAGTATGAACTTATACCAATGAGTCTTCTCTTCATTTAATGACTGCATAATCTCTTGCAGGGTGGAATCTGGGCAACTGAATGGAGCTGAGTGTTTACTGGCCAGATGCCTTTCCTATTGCCAATGCGGAGTTATATTCAGCAGATGCATTCTCATCGTGCCCAGGGAAATATTTGCCTCTACCTAGGATCTAACTCATAGCCTCCTGATTGCAAAGCAAGAGCTCCACCTCTAGGCCACCACACCACTCGTACCTAATCACCAATAAGTAACTTTCAGTTATCCCTTCCATGCAGAATATAAAGTCTGATCTAACTGTACATAGTATGCTTGTCATACATAAGCCGATATTCAGAGTGCTGAAAACGCAGCTGAACTCTCAATTGTGTTAGAATTGAGAAAGTTAAGTTATTTTTTTAAAGGAAAGCTGTGAAAGTGATTGAAACCCAACCAATATTACCCCTGCTGAACAATAGAAATTTACAAGATAAAACTTTGCTACTTATCAATCAATGATTAAGAAAAATACAAATATAACATAAATACCAATTACATTTGGAGATAAGCCACTTGGGTTGCAGGTTCGACCCATAAATAAACTACACATTTAGGAAAACCTAGCTGTGATGACCTGGGGCGTGGCACAGAGGCAACACAGGCAGCTGTCAGTTCAATTAGAAAGAAAGCCAGAAGGAAGGCAAAGAATTCAGGACAGTTCAAATGTCGGCAATGATGCTCAACACTCCATGAATCCATTAGTTTGTTCCTGACAAATGGCCCTCTCCACAGTGTCTCCTTAAGTCTCAGCCCCCAGGCATGTCTTGTGGAGAGGGGCAAGACACTCTCCTCCCAAGTAGTTAGGTCAGCCTGTGCTGTTCCCACCTTCTCTCCATTCTCCATGCTTGAGGATCAGGAGGGGGTGGTCCTTGATCATTGCCTAAGATCTGTCTCCCATGTTCACTGCTTTGCCTCTCTTGGTCTTCCTGCCTCTTTTCTCCCTGCCTACAATCCATCCCGATCCTTAAAGGCCCTGGCCTGACTGCTTTTTTCCATCTTCCTCTGAAGCCAATGACATCAACCCTCGGTCTCCGCCAGCTCCAGCTCCATCTTATCTTCCTCCACAGATTCAGGCTCTGGTGAGGGCATAACACTACTGTTAGTGTTGTGTATCATTATTGATAAATTTTAAACCTGTCCCAGCTCCCATATTACACTTCCAGACAGGTGAGAGTGAAGTCAACTTTCTTTTCCGAAAGCTCCATTGTGACACTTTTCCAATTTCACTTTGAAACAACAGTAACCCATGTACTTTTTAAGCAAAGGTTCCTGGACATTATATCAAATGTCTTGAGATGTGAAAAAGGTGAATGAAGTTGAATAAAAGTAAGTGAAGTTTCAACACTGTGCTGCATGTTGCCTGTAACAACTTGTGAAGCAGAAGGAAACCCATGGAAGCTGTGACATTGTTCAAAAGAATATGAAGTGCTTCACACCCCAACTGATTTGATTTGCTGCTTTGAAGCAGTGCCCAGGTTTGATTCATGCATCTCTTCAATCTGGCAATTTGACTGAAGCATCATCGAATTGAAATGCTCCTTTGAAATGCTTAGCACAAGTGCTGTACTTTTGTTACACTATTTATATTGTTGGGTGGAAGATTTATCTGATTCTGAATTTAGATGAATGCATATTTTAAGATGCATTGAATCTCTAGGCTAAGCTACCTTAGAGATGGTGTGTTTTAAACTTAAGATTGCTTTCTTAAATTATTATCCATTGGGCGACCATAGCCAGGTTAATTGCTTCTGCAGCCTTTCCCAGTCAGCATCTTAACAGTTACTTGAGTTAGTGACATGAATGCTGTGCAGAAAAATGTACAAGATTGGAGAACATAAATTGTACAGGTTCCAGTTACCGCAACCACAAAATATGTTACTTGTTTGGGAACACAATCGATACAAATGATGGAAAACTACAAATTGTCACCTGCTTTCTTTGCTCTATGCCAGGTGGCCCACGGGCTGGATGTTTCACATGCCCAGCCCATGCCCAGCCCAGCCCCAGCTCCGCAAATGGGAAAAATGTCAAGAAATGTTATGTGAAGGCTGCGTGCTCTATGCAGTCAACAAAATCTCTCCTTTCCTCTTTGAAAGAGGAGATAATTTTAGATTACTCAAGATTTTTCTTCAGGTCACACAACACATTATTTGGTTGTAGAAGAAAGAGCACAGTCATTTCTTTGAAGATATTCAATAAATATCTGAAATATCTCGGAACTATGGGGAACATAAATAACATCAAATGCAAACAACTGATTTTCAACTAGTGGATTTTCTTGATGATAGGATGATAATTTAATTATATTTCTTTTCATTTTTTTAAAAAAGTACATTCTATGGCATTTTGGAGCTGGAAACGGAGGGACATACAATAAGATGCCTAGGTCCATTGGACAGGACTTCACTACAGGTAATCCTGGATTTACAATCATTTGGTAACTGTTCAAAGTTACAACAGCACTGTAAAAAGTGACAAATGAATATTTTTCACACTTACCACTATTGCAACACTCCCATGATCATGTGATCAGATGCTTGGCAACTAGCCTGTATTTATGAGAGTTGTTGTATCCTGGGATCATGTGATCTTCTTTTGTAACCTTCTGACAAAGCAAAGTCAAGAGGAAAGTCAGATACACTTAACAATTAACAATTTCAGTAATTAACTAACGGTGGCAAGAAAGGTCGTAAATGCAGCAACATTCACTTAATAACTATCTTGCCTAGTAATGGAAATTTGGGGCTCACTTGTGGTTTTAAGTTGAGGAGCATCTGTACTTTTAGGTAACATATATTGTATACTCCTTTTAATTGCCCCTCTGGAATCCTAAAATATTAAATTAGTTACGTAACTTACAAGTCTGGAACAATTGTTACAAAGACAGTTTATGGCGGCAGCTCATCTGCATGCATAGCATCTTTTCTGGTGGTCCTAGTGTTAATTGTTAAATGTCCTAAATGTTAGTGGATACCTTTGAATTAGTTGCAACAACATGGGGAACAATGATGCTACTTTGACTTTGAGGAAGGATTCATAAAGAAAGAAAACTATGACCCTTTGCGTCATACAAGACATTGCACGGTTCTACTTTAAAGCTTTCATAGTGGCCACTCTAGGATAATGGAAGAGACAGTTTGGTGCAAGGCACCAGGTTAAAAATTAGGGGACAGTGAGTTTTAGACGTATCTTAGGCACAAAGCCAGCTGGATGACTCTGGACCAATCCTTCTCTCAGCCTTAGGAGGAAGACAAGAGCAAACCATTTCTGAAATGTTGCCATGGAAATTCCAAGGGACTCGTCCAGGCAATGACCAATAGTCAGCACTGACTTGAGGGGACCAAGAAAAATAGATAGATAGGTAGATAGATAGATAGATAGATAGATAGATAGATAGATAGATAGATAGATAGATAGATAGATAGATAGATAGATATAGATAGATGATAGATAGATAGATAGATAGATAGATAGATAGATAGATAGATAGATAGATGATAGATAGATAGATAGATAGATAGATAGATAGATAGATAGATAGATAGATGTAGGTAGGTAGGTAGGTAGGTAGGCAAGTAGGTAGGTAGGTAGGTAGGTAGGTAGGTAGGTTATTTTTCAAGACTTAGTTCTTTAAGAGATCTAGGATCCATACAAGAAAATTAACAAATGCCTCTTCCAAGGAAACACATCTGTATTTTCACTGGAAAAAAAAAACTCAGACAAAATTCTCCAGGAGGAAAATAATCCTTCTCTTTTGATCATAGTATACCTGGTAAAAAAGGGTAACGGTTTCCCTATCAGTTGTGTCTGACCCAGGGCATAGTACTCATCTCTGTTTCTCAGCCGAGGGAGACAGCATTGTCCCAAAACAATTTCCAGGGTCATGTGGCCAGCATACACTGAGGCACATGGAACGCTGTTACCTTCCCACCAAGCTGGGGCAAGGAATGGAAGCTTACCCCATCACAAGGAGCTCAGGTCTCAAACCTGGATTATCACCCTCCAACTGTCAAAATCAGTTTACCTTGTAAATCATTTCTATTTTGTAGGAAAAAAATGAAATTCCATTTGTAGTATATCTCAGGATATCTATTCTGCAGGTAGTTGGCTTGGCAAGAGATACGTATACAGTGTCTAACTACTGTCTGGGTGGGTAGTGAAGAGCGGGGGAGGAGGGAGGAGGAGAGAAAGGGAGAGGGAGGGAGGGGGAGGGAGGGGGAGGGAGGGGGAGGGAGAGAGAGAGAAAAAAGAGAGGGGGGAGGGGGAGGGGGAGAGAGGGAGGGAGAGAGAGAGAAAAAAGAGAGGGGGGAGGGGGAGGGGGAGAGAGGAAGGGAGAGAGAGGGAGGGGGAGAGAGAGAGAGAGAGAGAGAGAGAGAGAGAGAGAGAGAGAGAGAGAGAGAGAACGAACATTATAAGAAAATATTTTTGGGAATATGCCAATATATTGTTTAAACAAGGCTGCAGCTTCTGAATAAGAAACCATACTCCATTAAGAAGGTTTTTCATTTCAGGCTGCACAGATGGGAAACATAACTATGTTAAAATATTATATGCGATGTGCTGTTCTCAAGTAGACATAACTATATGTCAAGGTGTCCTTCCAAGTGTCAGATAAAATGAGAATGACATAAAGTTATTCACTGAATATTGGCATTTTATATGCCACTCTCTAAGTAAAACTATTATCATTTATCAGAGCTGCTTATAAGGGCAACCATAAATTTGTCATAAATTATTCTGGATATTGCTACTGTCTACAAAGCAGATGGCAGGATGGAAGTGGTAGTGTTATGATTACTGGCTCAAGCAAATTATGAGTCATAAAGTCAACCTTTTTCTTAGAAACTATCTTGACTCAATTCATGCTATGATTTCCTATCTACTCATTTGCTGAATAATTTAAGCATTAGGAGACCTTGCTTATTTTAGTGATTCATTTTTCCTAGTGGCACGATGAAAAATCATATATAATTTCTTCACCAACAACAATACCCAATCACATACAAGTTCCAAGGCCCTGTACACAATAATTTTTGTGTATCCATTAATCATTAAACAGGAAAACAGCATTAGGATATATAGTTTCCCCATTTCATTAAACATGGAGCAGTAATGTTACAGTTCAGTTTTAAAAATGCACATCTTAAATCTCTCTCATAGGTGGCATGGTCTTCTAGTTCCGGTACAGTTCTACTTCCACTATATGGCGATCCAGTTGTACTCATGTCTATACTTACCCATCACTCTATTAACTTTTAGGGTAAGGTGATCAGATTTTAACATTGGTAAAATCTTGATGTGGGTGGGTGGGTGGGGGTGGTGGTTCTTCATTAAAAATTTGGTATATATGGATTCTCTCCTCTCCTCCCAGCATGCACTTCACTAAAAGCGCTTTAATCAGTGGGGTACGTGCCAGGAGGAAAGATTCTCTCCTCTCCTCCCGGCACAGAAAGAAAGAAAGCGCTTTAATCAGTGGGGTGTGTGCTGGGAGGAATCTCTCCTCTTCTCCCGGCATGCACCCCACTGATTAAAGTGCTTTCTTTTGCCCACCTGAGCTCTGCTGCAAGCGAAAGAAAACTCTTTAATCAGTGGGGTGCGTGCTGGGAGGAATCTCTCCTCTCCTCCTGGCACGTAGCCCACTGACTAAAGCACTTCCTTTCGCCTGCCCAAGCTCTGCTGCGGGTGAAAGAAAGCACTTTCATCAGTGGGGTGCATTCTGGGAGGAATCTCTCCTCTCCTCCTGGCATGCACCCCTCTGACTAAAGTGCTTCCTTTCGCCCGTCTGATCTCTGCTGCGGGCGAAAGAAAGTGCTTTAATCAGTGGGGTGTCGGAGGAGAGGACTGCATTGTGCATTCTTTCAAAAAAATCAGGACTTTTTAAAAATGCCCCGGGACAAATTGTGAAAAATCGTGACTGTCCCGCCAAAAGCGGGATGTCTGGTCACTATATTTTAGGGAAAATAAAATTGTGCAATGTGCCCAAAAGAAGTAAGAAATCGTAGGCAAGAAATTATAAAGCAAAAGAAAAAGATGGGCAATTAATTTATATTAATACTCAGTGGCTAAGACACTGAGCTTATCAATCAGAAAAGTTGGCAATTCAGAAGTTCGAGTCCCTAGCACTGTGTAATGGAGTGAGCTCCTGTTACTTGTTCCAGCTCAGTTCGAAAGCATGTAAAAATGCGAGTAGAAAAATAGGAACCACCTTTGGTGGGAAGGTAACAGCGTTCCGTGCGCCTTCAGTGTTTAGTCATTCCAGCCACATGACCATGGAGATGTCTTCGGATAGCACTAGCTCTTCATCTTTGTAACGGAGATGAGCACTGCCGCCTAGAGTTGGGAAGGACTAACACATACATGCAAGGGGAACCTTTACTTTTACCGATATCTATATCCCTCCTAATTTGAAAATAACCCTTACTTCTACCCCATTCTATATCTTGCTTTATGCATTGGCTCCCCCCTCCCCCCTTAATGGTGCAACCAGTTCCCTTTTTAAAGATCTCATTAAAAACATCCAATCACAACTTTCTGGGACTTACTTTCTTCTGGGCCTATTCCACTCTTCGCTTCATATACTGTACTTTTTCTGCAATTTGATTCATATTAATTAATCACTACCATAAAGGATCCTCATTTTAGTACAGAGTCAAGATTCAATCAATAGTCATACATTCTGTTTTACTATAGAACCTTAAGTATTTCAGTTTTATTCTGCCTTTATGTTTATCCTGATATGCCTATTTCTCCCTTCCAGAAACATGTTATTTGATGCAGTTATTTTTACTTCTTTCAACATTCATGTCCAGCAACAAATGCATATGCTATAATTGTAAACTCAATTTGAATGCCTTGAAATTTCTAAAATTTCCCATTTTTAGTGGGCATGTATCATTTAACTAATCATGTATAGCCAACAATTTTTCACTCAGTTGTCCTTGTCAAATGCAACTATCCTTCTCTTTTATACATTTTTACCAGATTTTCCGCCACAATTAAGGCACCAGGCTAGAAACTTAAAGACCATGATTTCTAGATTGGTTTCTAGGTGTTTGCTGAACACCTAGTACAGCAAAACAGCACACTAGGTTTTACCAGAAACATCAAACAGTTTATATCTGGCCAAGTAAGCCAACTTTATATTCCTTCCTTCGGCTCTGCACAGTCTTGCCCTTTAAATCATTCATGTGTCATCATCTTTAAATCATTCCTACGGCATCATAAGATTTGAACTTTCATAATTCTTTGACATTTAAAAGAGTATTCAAAGCTTTCACCAGCCTACTTTATAAATCTCACCAAAAAAACATTATCCAGGATTTCTTGTCATAATTGTTCCATGTCCAGACCCTTTTTTTTGTTTTGTTTTTTATGTTCCCAATTTGATGATTTCCATTCTTTCAAACTCTATAATCTAAATCTTTCTATGATTAGATTTTGGTACTGAAAAGTATTCCTGGATTAACCATTGCCATCCCAATTTGTACTATGCTGCTTTCAAAAATATACACTGAAGAATTAAGATTTGTAACAAAAATAGAAAAACATAATTCATATTATATTATACAGTATACTATTATATTCAGGATATTTAGTATTTGTTTTCTTCAAGGATAGCCACCCACAAGACAGAATCTATAGCATGTAATTAACTTTTGGCCATAACCTTATGCAATCTATACAATTGCATAATACAATTTAACTAACAGCATTAAATTATTAAAAACGATAAAACTTTCTTGACAAACATACAAATCAGCACAAGAACTTTTCTTTGGGTTTATTTCAATGGGAAAGAAAAAAGAAGGAGATAGAGATAAGCTTGACCTCAATTTCCCCATGACAATTTACACAGTTTAAATTAGGTTACTGTACTCTCTTTGTAGAGCAGAACACTAGTGTTTTTGTAAAAGACTTTGATATCTAGTTATATCTGTCAGTGGTTAGGAGGAAAGCATATTGATTCATCTAAGAAGAACCAAATGCCTATGTGCTTTGTTGTTATTGATGAATGAAGTTATAATCACACAATTTTTCAATAGATGTAGTAAGAGGGACAAAGAGCATCAGTGGGTAGGCATCAGGGAAATGGAAAGTTTTACAAAGAGGAGAATTAAAAAGAGAGGAGGTTGAAGTTCATGAACATAAATGTGGAGCTAAAGGATTCTTAGTGTTGAGTTTCTGCAAATAGCATCTTTTTATAACATTGTTATTATTCCACTTAAACATTCAGTCAGAAAGAAAAGACTTGGTTTTTCTTCATCCATTCCATCAGGTTTCATATAAATTTACATAACATAAACTATAACTGATATTTCATACAACATCATATAACGCATAATATAACTGATGGGAGGCTATAACTCTGTTAAACTCCTTACAGTTTGCCTGCCAAACAAATAGATCACCAGATGATGAGGTCAATATGACACTGGACTACATCTTGCAACATTTTGAATCCCCGGGGACTTATGCACAGGTCCTTTCTGTAGACTTTAGCTTGGCATTCAAAACCATCATTCCAGAAATTATTCACTCTAAACTCAGCTTGCTCAGGTCATTGTGCCTGCTCACACCTGTTGTTGGATCATAAGCTTTTTGACAGATGGGTAGCAACAGGTGAAACTAGGGAAAATAGTACTTGGGCAATTAGCACAGGTGTCCCCCAAGGCTGGGTGCTCTCGCCATTGCTCTTTCCCCCTCTCTATACCAGGGGTATCTAACTTGATTTCATTGAGGGTTGCATCAGGGTTGTGTTTGACCTCAGGGGGGTGGTGGAGTGGGCATGGTCAGGGTGGGTGTCGGCATGGCCAGCTCACTGTCACTCATGTTGGGGGCACTTGAGTGTCTGCCAGATAAAATGGGCTCCTGAGCTCTGTTTTCACTGGCCGAGGCACTGGGGACCAGTTTCTCACTGTTTCCAAGATGGGTTTCCAAGATGGCCAGATCTAGGCACCTTGTGAGCCAAATCCAGCCCACGGGCCTTACATTTGACACCCCTGTTCTATACCAATGACTGTATCTCAAGCTACATGTCATGAGACCAACCTCAACCCGGGGGAAATACGGTCCCCTAAATGCCCTGAAATTGCAGCAATTCCTACACTATACAGCAATATTGTTAATTGTTTGAATATTCACCATCCTTCTTTGTAAATCAGCATGGCCTTCAAACAGGGTTATCTCTATCATTAAGCAAGAACATCTGTACAATATGCTTTATTTTTTCTAGGTCCCGGTAAAGAATTTCTAACTTTGAATAAAGGCATTACAATTATGTTACTTGATTTTAATGTATTCTCAGAATAGTTTAGACATATGGTTTGTTTCCTACTTCAAAATATAGTAGTTGAGATTAATGGCTTTCAATATTTGGCATAAAAATCCTTGAACGATCCTTTATTCTAACAGTGCCGAACTTCCATATTATTTCATGTCACAATAAGTGCACTTTACTCACAAAAGGTTTTTTTTTTACATATCTATTGATTAAACATATCCTGAATAATTCCAAGTTCTAGATGTATAAATACAGTATTTTTTTTTAGTTTAAAACAACTTTAGTTCTTCTTTAGTTTAAGGGGGAAGCCTGCATGTTTGACTCCTATCCATGCTTATGTTGATTGAACACCTACAGTGGGCTTAAGCAGCATGTGAGAATCAGCTTTAGGAATGAAAACCTCTTTCCTATTCTTTTTATCCTCCATACTAATGAATATTCATGCCCTGCAAATCTATTTATTTAAATTATTTAACCTTGCCTGACATACAGTAGTAGCTGTGCATTTCACTTATTTTTATACAGTGTACAAATGTTATACATCAGACTTGGGGAATGTCTGTCTAAATGTAATTGTGTAAAATATTGTGTGAATTATTTGGTTGAACATCTGCAGGCAAGGGTTTACTTGAAAATACAGCTTACAAATTTTTAAATAAAAAGCTAGTTTACTAGAAATTTACTCATACCTTATATACAGTTGTTTTAACGAAAATAAAAACAATTATTTACTTGGACATTGAATTTGCTGTATATATGACTTACTTTCATAATAAGCAAATACCATGTTTCCCTGAAAATAAGACAGGGTCTTATTTTCTTTTGACACCCTGAAATAAGCACTTGGCCTTACTTTTGGGGAGGTCTTATTATTTTTGAGATGCAGGAGGCGATGAGTGAGGTCACCTCATGGCTGCTGCTGTGTTGAAATATTTTCAGGGGAAGTTTTATTTTCGGGGGAGGTCTTATTTTAGTGTATGCGCTCAAAAGCCCGATTGGGTTTATTATCCAAAAATGTCTTATTTTCAGGAAAATAGGGTATATATTATGACTTAGTTTCATAAGAAGCAAAGCTTCTATATAATATTAGAACAAAATACCAGCATACTTTTTCCATCATTCTATTTGCAAAGCTATATACGACTTAATTTTAGAGATTGTGATTGAGATCCAGACATATGGAATGGATTTGAACTGATATATTTGTTCTCCAGAACAAGATACAGCAAAACAGTTCCTTGACTTTTTAATAATTAAGCTTATTATATTAAAACAGCTGCAATTTTGCACCATTTTCTTCAATGGATGGCACATTACTGATTTGAATTACAGGCTAATATAGGCTGTTTTCATCACTTTTTATATGGCATCATTACTACGGACATTTAGAAAGACAGAGAGTTTTATTTTAAAGAAACAACTGCATTTCCTAGAAACCCACATGAATAAGGCAGATTTTATAAAATATTCATTGCAGTGATTTATGTTTTCTTTAATCCATCCTATTCTAAAAGTTAAGCTTTACTAAATTTTGACCGGAATGAGAGAGAACTTCAGGGCTATAGATTAAAGTAGGAAGTCACATACCTCCCTTAAATCTTTGAAGAAGGCAATGGAGAATCATTTTCACACAGACTCTAAAAAAGACTGCATGGATGTCCTTTTTATTGACACCAACAACTGAATTTTACTTGGGGATGCCTTTTCCTTTACTTTGTCTCTTAGAAAATCCATAGACTGAAAAAGCATGTCACTGCAAGAGGAATTAATAGTCTCTTTAGTTTCCCAATCTAGCACAGAAATTGGCACCAATGTTCTATCTGATTCAAAAATATAAAATAATATTTGACATCTGGGAAACATTATGAGATATAGCTAACACATGTCTTAACTCCCCAACTCCTTTAAAAGTGTGAAATTTAATGATGGTTTTCTTCAGAACATTGTCTCTTCTTTGTGACAATTTGGAGTAATTAATTAATCATTAAAACCATTTCAGTGCTGGCCAAGGGATGCATAATAATACATTACATAGGATATTAAATTATAGTCTTATTATTTACAATGGACACATTTATTAGTATGAAATGTTGCCCAAGAGTTCCATCCAATAAATATTTCTCTTTTTTTTCTTCAGCCTTTCATGCTTAATTAATATTATTTTATTTCAGGAAGCAACAATGACAGCATTCCATGCTGAGATAGCTGGGTCTTGTGGGGTTCATTCAATGCATCAAATCCAAATACTGAAGCTGTTAAAAAAATTCCATTTTAAGGAGCATTGTGTATGCCAGAACAATTTGATAAATATTAGACTAAAAAAAAAATGAAACTTCCTTTTCCACTTGGTTCAGAGTTTGAAACTTCCAACTCTATTTTCCCTCCAAGGCATTTTAATGTATGTATGAACACATTTCAGTGATTCTCCACTGTCCTCGAGGTCTTATCTGCAACAGGACTAATATCTAATTATTTCCTGATGTCATTCTTAGACAGGAGCGGAATGATACTTTTGTCATATCTTAACCTATAAACCAACAATAACTTATGTTGAAGCATTAGGAAAATGACCAGGATCACAACCAGAGGTGGTATTTAGCAGGTTCTGATCAGTTCTGTAGAACTGGTAGCAGAAATTTTGAGTAGTTCAGAGAACCAGTAAATACCAACACTGACTGGCCCCGTCCCCATCTATTTTCTGCCTCCCAAGTCCCAGCTGATTGGGAGGAAATGGGAATTTTGCAGTAAATTTGGAGTGGGAGGGAATGGAGTTTTTACAGTATCTTTCCCCTGCCATGGCCACCAAGCCACACCCATCAAGCCATGCCCAGCAGTAAAAAAAAATTGAATCCCACCACTGATCACAACTACATATATTTGGAGAATGACCTACTTAGTTTCATGATAAGTCTTTGACATGATAAGTCTTGATAGATATAATCTATCAAGAATAATAAGATCACCATTAGATTGTACCAGATTTTTAAATGAGTTTCAAAAAGTGGGGGGAAAGAACAACGAAAGCTCTGTACGAAAGTAGAGTAGAAAGCTTGCAGAAAAATAAAACAGAATTCAAAAACAAGAGAACATTCCCACCAACTTTTGGAGCAGGGATATTCTGTATCTCAGGAAAGAGTTATAATTTCTGTGCTGATCTGAAAGACTGGCTATAATTGATGCTGTGGGTGATATTCTCAATAAAATATAAGGAAGGAATTATGTCTAAAAGCTGAAATGTACATATGCATTTTGATGCTTTAACTATGGGAATCTATATAGTTTTGGCCATTGCTTTCCTGGGAGAGAAAGGTGGAAAACTGCCGCAGCAGGAGAATTGTCCAAGGGGAGAAGGTGATAGACTATAATCCCGCCTCAATAAAGAGAAAGTTATTATAATACTTTAGTCTGGACTGGATTTTCTTAGTCTAAAATGACATAAGCACTGGGAGGAATAATGTAAGGCAGGGGTGTCAAACTCAATTTCATTGAGGGCTGCATCAGGGTTGTCTTTGACTCGGGGGGGGGCAGGGTCAGGGTGGGTGTGGCCAGCTTGATGTCACTAAGTAGTGCCTGTTGTAACCTGAGTGCTCTGTCAAAGAAAATGGGCTCCTGGGCTCCATTTTCAGCTGTGATGGCCTCCTACAACCCTCTGTTGAAAATGGAGCTCGGGCGGGCCAGAAACAGCCCTCCCAAGGTCCATTTTCACTGGCAGAGGCACCATGTTCCAATCTTTCACTGTTTCCAGGGTGGCCCCATGGGCCAGGTCTAAGTACCCCATGGGCCAGATCTGGCCCCTGGGCCTTGAGTTTGACACCCCTGTTGTAAGGGTACAGCACAGATATGTTTTCCCAGGAACACACATAGTTGAAAACAATGTGTAAATTCTGTTACTAAATACCTTAAATAAATCTATAATTATTTATTTATTGGTCTTAAAGTCTAACAAGAGAGCCTCAGTAAGACTAGTGTTCCCTCTCTGGGGAAAAGCATTCATATTTGCTTAAATTGATTTACCTTATTCGTGCAAATTGAAAGCATTTGTTGTGGTGCATTCTGGGAAATATGCAGGAGGGGTTTTTTTTAGAGAGGGAACAGAAAAAGAAAGAAACTTCAATTTTGTTGGATTAAGAGAAACTATTTACCATTTTTCTCCCATATCTTGAAAACATTGCGCTCTACAAGGTCATTTTTAAGCTGCATAATTATAATACAAATTGGTTTTCGGCTACTGATCAGCACAAAGGCATGTACCTAAGAAAATAATGCTAGCAGGTATGTTTCTTTTAGGCACCTTTCTAGAATAGTTAAATTAGTAACAATTATACGAACTATTAGCATTGCCTAAAGCAAAGGTGGTGGGTGAAAAACATAGTAAAAAAATGTAGACTGTAGAATTTTTTCCCCCAAATCCAAGGTCAGTCACTCATTCTACAGTAAAGGTGGTTTATATTTTTAAATATTTTTTTCTAAAATGATCCAACTGGTTTAACTAAAAGTTTTATATAAGACAAAAGTTATTGTTTTCTATTTTGATGAACAGAATACATATACTGTATCACTGTGCCTTTTTTCTTAATGTGCTTTTAACAGACATCCAGTTTTGGTCCCCACAATATGAAAACATTGTTGAGACTCTGGAGAGAGTGCAGAGAAAAGCAAAAGAGATGATTAGGGAGCTGCAAGCTAAAAACATATGAAGAACGGTTGCAAGAATTGAGTTTGTCTAGACTAGTGAAACGAAGGACTAGGGGTGACATGATAGCAGTGTTCCAAAATTTGAGGTGCTGCCACAAAGAAGAGGGGACCAGCCTATTCTCCAAAGCAAGACAAGAAACAATGAATGGAAACTAATCAAGGAGACAAGCAACATGAAGCTAAAAAGAAGTTTTCTGATAGTGAGAACCAGTGGTGGGATTCAGCCAGTTTGCACTATTTGGGAGAACCGGTTGTTAACTTTCTAAGCAGTTGGGAGAACCGGTTGTTGACAGAAATCTCATTTTGTTTTTCCCCCACTGTACAGGGCTAATCCTGTAAGGAAGGCAGGAAGGAAACATTCTGGTGTTGTTTCTAGCCTAATCTTTAGTGCCCTGCTTACAGAAACTGCCTCTCCAGTTAACCCTTATGACATTGTAACAGCTGAGGCGAAGCGCCCATTGACATGAGTGACATAGCGTTGGCCACGCCCACTCAGTCACATGACCACCAAGCCACACCTACCCAGCTGGTCATTAGGGCAGAGAACCGGTTGTTGAATTATTTGAATCCCACCACTGGTGAGAACGATCAACCAGCGGAAGGGCTTACCTTCAGAAGTTGTGGGTGCTCCAACATTGGAGGCTTTTAAGAAGAAATTGGACAGCCATTTGTCTAAAATGGTATAGTATGTCTTTCTTCAGTAGGGGGTTGGACTACAATACCTCCAAGGTCCCTTCCTACTCTTGTTATTCTGAATTCTGAAATGTTTTATTGAAGTTCACATTTTCATGCCCAATTCATATATTAATCCTGTATGTATCCTATACAACAGCTCACCTGAATCCTTTTGTTGCCTGTAATAAAGAAGCATGAGCTATAATTCTTTGGATATTATATGAAAGCCAGCAAGGATACAACAAACAATGATCAAAAGCATTCTTTATTATGAGGACAACATGTGGCCTGAATCATTGAGGCCATTTGCAATCACTAACACAATGACTGTTTTGGAATCTCACAATAAAGCATCAACTTGCTGTTGGAAGCCAGCTAAATTTAATTGTATGTTTTAGTTGCTGTGTGTTTTTCTGATTCAGTAAGAACCAAGGCCCATCATTCAGCAAAATGAATGTGTTTCTTCAGTGGTAAATTTAAAATGGCAAGAGCATTTAGTAGCCAACTGAAGGGAAATGAAAAAATGCTATTGTCAATGCTGAAGAAA
The DNA here is from genome assembly GCF_009769535.1 of Thamnophis elegans. Lineage (NCBI taxonomy): Eukaryota > Metazoa > Chordata > Lepidosauria > Squamata > Natricidae > Thamnophis > Thamnophis elegans. Next base: position 50,052,920 of record NC_045551.1, read on the forward strand.
ATCCAAACCAAACCAAGCCTCTTATTCAGTAAGACTTTTCAAACAAAAGTTTGGTCTTAATTTCAAGCAGCAAATGTTAAGGGTCAGGTCTAGTGGTGAGATTCAGCCAGTTCGCACCAGTTCAGGAGAACCGGTTGTTAACTTTCTGAGCAGTTTGGTGAACTGGTTGTTGGAAGAGATCATTAGGGCAGAGAACTGGTTGTTAAATTACTTGAATCCCACCACTGGTCAGGCCATACAGATTATTTACTTTTGTATGTTTATAAATTATTACTAACTTAATTGCATTTTAATGTCATCATTTGCTTTTTAGATGAATCTAGTGGGGTGGGGTGAAAAGAAGATTATTTAGGTTTCTGTTACTCTACCATACATACTACTGGGACCCTGTAAGAAAAGGGCTGTGTTAGACTATAACAAGAACAACAACAAGAACAACAACAACAGAATATTAGATTGGAATGGATCTTGGAGATCTTTTAGTCCAACCTTCTGATCAAGCATGAGACTCTACCATTTCAGGCAAATGGATGTCCAATCTCTTCTTGGAAGCCCTCCAGTGATGAAGCACCCACAACCTCTGAAGGTAAGCCCTTCCACTGATTAATTGTTGAAACTGTCATGAAATTTCTCCTTATTTCTAGGTTGACTAGTTTCTCCTTGATTAGTTTTCATCCAGGGCTTCTTGGCTTGCCTTCAGATGTTTTGGAGAATAGGTTGACCCACTCTTCTTTGTGGCAGTCCCTCAAATAATGGGACACTGCTAACTTGTAATTTGTCTATTACAAGAAAGAATCAGGTACCATCTTTTTGGACTAATCAATTTCATTAAAAACCAACATTTTATGATCTAGAAATCAGTGCATGGGATTTGAAAAGGGACAGAGGTAAGAGATAGAGGAAGGGAGCAGATCCAGGTTAAAAGATGGATTTTATAACCTAGCTTGGTTCTCAAACTGTGCAGGCAACTCTTCAAACTATCTTTTTTTTAATGCCTGACTTCTGAATTTGGAAATATGTTGTTAATTCATTTATTTATAGTAAACTCTTCTGCCAGATGGCACTGTGACACCATTCAATGTAACACATGAGACTATAATAGCATATTATAATATTTAAAAAATGATACAAGCAACAAGAATCAGACAATAAATGACATAAAAAAGAAGTTAGAAATTAAATGATCAGGTATACTAAAATGATGGTGTATATTAAAAGGATCTTTGATTAATTAAAATCCATATGGGCACAAAAGACAGTTGAATATGACCTGCCACCTAAAGCATAATAAAAAGTCAGGTAAAAATGTGTGGAAAAGGAATGCCATATCTGCCACCACAAAGACCTAAAGACATGACTCCAGTTCTTATTCTTATATTTATTTTTAACTTGGAATAAGGCACCTTAATTAATTGGCAATGCAAGCTTTGCTTTATCACACTTTACATTCCCCTAGCAAGTACATCCATAATTCATAATAATTGCAAATATAAAATTAAGGAGCTTGAATATAAACAGAAGTTGACAGCAGACTTGGAAGTTGAATTTATGGGCAACATTTCCAAAGTTATACACATTTCTTAATGGACTCTTATTTATTTGGCTGGAAGCAATGTATTTACTTGATTGCCAGCTATACATGTTTTGCATATTAGCTTTATTCCTTGGGGGGTGATGTCTTCAGCACAAGAAAGTAAAATAATCTACTAAAAGTTCATGTTGCAAATCAGTTGGGAATTCAGAGTTCACAAACAAACAATGAGCAGAAGTTTAGAAATAATACAGCAAAAAGGAAAAGTAGGAGGAGAAGAAATAAATGTTATAATGTCATTTATACCTTCACTTCATTTTATAAACATAATGACATAGATCATTTTGTTAGCTTAAGATCCAGGAAGGTTTTTTCAAAATCTAACTAAAGAAAATGGTCATTCTTTGGAAGAACTGAAGAATCAAATTCTGGTATCAGAATTTGGTATGTAAAATTCAAATTCATAGACAAAATCCATTCTTACATTTGAGAATCTGCATGTTTCTTTTTTCTTGATTAGTCTCTCAGCCTATACTAAAATGTACTAACGTCACTCCTTCTCAATCCTCCATTGCCATTTATTTAAGTAATAGAGAGACAACAGGGGGAAAGTAAACTCTATTTCACTGAAGAAAGCTGTTCTGTCAACTGGAATTCATTGACTGACACCCATAATTTATATTGTCACATTATAGTCAGGTGTAAAGAGTACACAGACTGCTATATCTGGGCGTAAAGAAAATTTAAAGTATAGTCTAATGACAGCCGTATTTACAACTGTGAGAGAAGCCCTTTCTTTGTGCACATAATTTAAATTTGGGAAGTGAAGTTAAGAGAAAACAGCAATCTTCCCTCTCTGTGATGGGAACCTTGTATATCCCAAATGAGTTCTTTTAAATTGATTAAAGCCATTGACCAAAAGCAAAATGTGAAGCACTTATTATTGCTGGCTTTCTGCTTGGATTGCACATTGGCGAATGGTATTGCACTGTGCTGTACTATATTTGATGATGGGGTTGTGAAAACAAACAGAATCAAAGAGTATAGCCTGAAGGTGACAAGAATATTCTGCCAACCAGGACAGATAGTACTTTGCTTTTCTTGGTGTTTTAACTTTAAATCAAATGCTTCAGAGATGCAGCAGTTCTCTGTTATTAATATATTGCACTAAGAAGGAAGCATAGTACTAAAACTATGTTCATAAGATTGAGAAAGTATCGGATGCTTTGTTCATCCCCGTGAGTGGATGAAACTCAACTGGAAATATTTATATTTTCAAACAACAAACATATATCTATTGTCATTTAAAAGCCATTTCTTCAACTTCATTGTTGGTAAAAGAAGGGACAAAGGAAGTTCCCAGCACAATCAAAATATTAGGCTAAGTTAGTTGTTGGATAGAAAGGGCTGTAGATTAAGCTGGGAGATATAGAAAGCGTCCATGGAAAATCCTTTTTAAAATGATATTAATGTATCCATTAAGACACCCAAAGTCAAAAGATTACAATTTCATAATAAAGAAATATTACTAAGACAACCTGGGGCATATTACCATGTTTCCCCAGAAATAAGACAGGGTCTTATATTCTTTTGACCCCCGAAATAAGCGCTTGGCCTTATTTTCAGGGAGGTCTTATTATTTTTGAGGTGCAGGAGGTGGCAAATATGGTCACCTCATGGCTGCTGGTGTGTTGCAATATTTTTGGGGACAGCTTATTTTTTGGGGAGGGCTTATTTTAGCGCCTGCGCTCAAAAGCCCGACTGAGCTTGTTATCCAGGGAGATCTTATTTTTGTGGAAACAAGGCATTCCTCCTAGTCTATACATAATTTGAGCCTAACTAGTGATTCTTCTCATTAAATTACTTGATTGTAACAATCTCAGGCAGGGTTTAGCAATATCTCTTGTTATGTTATGAGTTGCAAAGGAGAAAATGGTGAAGAACAACTCTTTTCTACTCCTGAAACAATCGTATGCTTCTCTTGGGAAATGATTCAAAGTTTGGAAACAGTGTAACAGATTTTATAAACTGTGATATGAGACCTTGGAACTATAATCAATATCTGAAATCAGTTAACTATTAGGGCTGCCATGTTTTTAAATTGACCTCTAAAGTGGTCCTTTAACACAATAAACTAAAGCTCAGGTCATAAGATGTGATATACTGTTTGATCAGCATGCTGTGAAAATCTTTACTTCTCATTTCTAGAGATCAAACTACTACTACTACTACAAAAAAAAAAACCATATTCTCCAACAATTCACCAACTGAGCTGAGAAAATGACTACGACTTGATAGTTGGGCCATAAGATTCAGAAAAAAAAAGATAGATAGATAAAGGAAGGAAGGAAGGAAGGAAGGAAGGAAGGAAGGAAGGAAGGAAGGATATATTGGCACTTGGATCTTTTGTGGCAAAGGTGACTTAGTTAGTGTTGGAATACAATATGATCTTCATGACATTATATAAAAATCTAGTTGCATTTTCAATTGATGACATGATATAGAGGTAGTCAATTCTCAAATTCCAAAAGAACTAAGTCTTCACAATCTACTGTAAAGTCATGACGGTAGGGTTCCTCTTATCTTGAAGGACAAGCTATTCCAAAGCTACCAGATATAATGGCCAGTTGTGGGCTTTTACTTAGGTCAGGTCCTTCAGTGGCCACTCACATTGCAAAATTTAGAAAGTTTTTTCCATGTAAAGATAAGAGTAACCTGAGTCAAATGTGGCAAAGGTATGAGCAACCAATTTATTTGTCTCATGACAAAACGATAAGTGAAAAGTTAACATCCCATGGCAAGGGACTTCTTAAAATATCTCCCAAGAACAGTCCTGTTCAAAGCGGAGAAAGTAAAATTGTACAAAACCTAAAGATATGAAACAATAGCAATTGCACTTAGACTTATATACCATTTCACCGTGCTCTACAGCCCTCTCTAAGTGATTTACAGAGTCAGCATATTACCCCGCAACAATCCGAGTCCTCATTTTACCCACTTCAGAAGGATGGAAGGCTAAGTCAACCTTGAGCCTCTTGAGATTCGAACTACCAAATTGCAGAAGTGCCCTGCACTACTGCATTGTAATCACTGCACCACCACGGCTGAAGTAAGTTTGCACATTAGAGATGGAGGAGCAGAAGGAGTAGGACAACAAAGACTCCTTATCACAGAACATGGAATCATATCTGAAAGGGACCTTGGAGGTCTTCTAGTCCATTGCCCCAATCAAGGCAGGAGACCTTATGGCATCCTAATCAAATGGTTGTCCAGTCTATTTCTGAAAACCTCTAGTGATGAAGCACCCACAATTGTAGGAGGGAAGCTGTTCCATTGATGAATTGTTCTCATTGCCAGGAGATTACTCCTTAGCTCCATTTACCAAGCTTCCACTCATTGCTCCTTTCCTGCTTCATGTACAACTCACGGAATGGGGGCTATCACTGTTCTTTGAGTTTAATTTTGACATATATTTCTTAGATTCTTTATCTGTTTATCTGTAGCACTGACCAGTACAATAGGTAGTTTTACAACAAAAATTCTAAATCCCAAACAGAAATGCAGAGACTTTCTATAAAATGACAATGAATAGAATACTAAGTCCCCACTAATAATGAGCAAAAACAAGATTAATCAAGGACTAAAGCAAGAACTAAAATACTTATATCAGATTCATTAAGTTGTTTTGTTCCTTTTGAATAATTCACTACTCAGTCCATAATAAGCATAATGTTAAGGTTTTACCAAAAGCAGGTCCATTATCTTCATTAACTACTATGTAAAATACCTTAATTTATACAACAGCTAAAACCTAATTTGCTGTCATTTTCTATTATTTTAGTATACTACTAAAAGACTAAACATTTCTGTTCCTTGTTTTCCATCAGGCTTAGTGATACAGTGCTTAGCAGTCAAAATGCAAGAAGTTGAAAATGTAGTTATAATTTTGTTCCAAAAATCTATTGCGTATACTCTTCCATGTGTTGTAATGCCTCTTAAAAGAATCACCTTTCTGGCATGTTAATGTAACCCTGGGTGAACTACAATGTTTGTAAGTGCCAGACAAAAATCTCCACCCTACAATAAAAGGAAATCAGTTTTCTATTAACCTAAAATGCAGTTCAGCTCTACAGAATGTAATCCATTTTCTGTGGTTTAAGCCACTGGAGCTCAATTATAATCTGATATGAATAATGTAAAAAGCAAAGAAGTGAAGCGCTTCATTGGCGGTGAAAATATAACCTAACGTTCATATTAAATATAGATAAAAACGAACGAAAGTGCAAAATGGCTAAAATGCACTTGGGCAGCATCAGTCCTTACAAAGCATCAAAGCAACCTTTACAATGTTGTGTCACTCCATACAACATTGCTTAATTGCACTTAAGAATTTAACATGCCAAGGAAATTGGAATCATTTGTGTGCCCTGCAGACAAATTAACTTATCTTCTCAAAAGTAAGCTTAGAAGAATGTTAGTGAAATAATAGATGATACAGGGAAGAGTTTTTTATCTGCCTTTTAGGCTGCAGCATCAAATATACATTTTTAAGACACTAAGAAGTAGGTTGTATAATCTTAGTGGAAAAGGGCAGTAAAATGAAACTTAAGCAATGTAATTTTTTTCTAATCAGTCAGAAGCGGAGAAAAACTTTCTACCAAAGAATAAAAACTGCTATAATTTCTGTAACTCATTCCTATTGTTATTTCTAGGGAATAGCCTAGAGACAGCATTTAAATCCTTAAAAGAACAATGGTTTATTTCACATCCTTTTGAAGTGCTGGAAGCAAGGAGAGAAACCATAGAACTTCAGAGTTGGAAGGGGCCTTGGAGGTCTTCTAGTCCCACCCCCTGCTCAAGGAGGAAACCATATACTATTTCAGACAAATGGCTGTCCAGTCTATTCTTAATAGCCTCCAATGATGGAGAACCCACAACTTTTGAAGACAAACCAGTCTGTCCCAACCAAACCGCTCAGAAATTCTGTTGCAGGAATTGTGAAAATAAAAATTAGCCATAGATTCCTTGATAATTATATTTATGCCCCTATAAATAACTGTTAAGGGATGCAGTGGCTCAGCGGCTAAGACACTGAGCTTGTTTATCAGAAAGGTCAGCAGTTTGGTGGTTCGAATCCCTAGTGCTGCATACCAGAGTGCGCTCCCATTACTTGTCCCAGCTTCTGCCAACCTACAGTAGCAGTTTAAAAGCATGTTAAAATACAAGTAGAAAAAGTCTTGCAGTGATATTTGCTGAGGGCTGAAGATTCAAGGATGAGTCTCTACAACTGCTGCAGATCCTGAGTTCAATCAGAATAGAGCTGGAAGGGACCTTGAAGGTCTTCTAGTCCAATTCCCCACACAAGCAGGAGACCCTACCATTCCAGATAAGTGGCTGTCCAGTTTCTTCTTAAAAGCCTCCAGTGATGAAGCACCCAAAACTTCTGGAGACAAGCCATTCCACTGGTCAATTGTTCTCACTGTTAGGAAATTTGTCCTCAGTTTTACTATGCTTCTTTCCTTGATTAGTTTCCATTAATTGTTTCTTGTCTTGCCTTCTGTTTTGAAAAATAGGTTGAGACACTCTTCTTTATGACAGCCCCTCAAATATTGGAACACTGCTATCATGACACCCCTAGTCCTTCTTTCCACTAAACTAGCCATACCCAATTCCTACAACCATTCTTCATATGTTTTAGCCTCCAATCCCCTAATTATCTCTGTTGCTCTTCTCTTTACTCTTCCCAAAGACCCACCATCTTTTTTATAATGTGGTGTCCAAAACTGAATGCAATATTCCAAGTATGCTCTTAGTAAAGCTTTATAAAGTGGCACTAAATGTGAGTATATCATCATACCATTCCTTAGTGTACATACTTGCAATCACCGCATTGCTTTCTAAAGAAATATCAGTACAATCTAGTTTTGTATTATTTGAATCATTATTTGTTATTCTTTGCCACACTGTACGTAGAAAAGACAGCAGAATAAGTACTTGACATTGCTTCAGAAATTACCATTTGGCAGACTAAGAAAGGGTGTTTTAGGTTTTAGAATGAGTGAATTATATATGACAATAGCTATGTAGCTTTGGTTATTTTAATGGTTTGGCTTCATGTGTTTGTGACTAATATTTAATTAGGACATAAGTAGTTTGCTGTGCTTCTGTGAAATAATTTTCTTTTCTTTTCTTTTCTTTGAGCAAAGAGAGGTTCAGCTTCATCAATTTCCTTTTGAGAAAAGAAGGGCAAGTACTTAACAGCATCTTTGCAAAATGATTGTTTGCAGATCTTTAGTTTACTGCAGTTGTTATCAACAATCTCTGAGACAAAAGACAATTGCAGATATCTATCTATCTATCTATCTATCTATCTATCTATCTATCTATCTATCTATCTATCTATCTATCTATCTATCTATCTATCTATCATGTGTGTGTGTGTATCTATCTATCTATCTATCTATCTATCTATCTATCTATCTATCTATCTATCTATCTATCTATCTATCTATCTATCTATCGTGTGTGTGTATGTGTGTGTATCTATCTATCTATATCTATATCTATATCTATATCTATATCTATATCTATCTATCTATCTATCTATCTATCTATCTATCTATCTATCTATCTATCTATCTATCTATCTATATATATATATATATATATATATATATATATATATATAAATTATGTTATGGAAGTTCAACTTTTAGTAGAATGTAATAACTGCTGCTTTTCAGAGATGTGTGCAAACTTTACTTTGTACACTTCACAATGTAAAAATTTCTTACATACCGGTAGACCCTAAATATGTGAGTAATAAGACACTGATAGCAAATTGTCAGCTTGGTTTAACCAAACTACAATTTGCCATTACATTTGAAATGGGGAACTGTAATTTAATGACTGGAAGGATCAATCTGCAGTTCAGTAACACAATATATTTAATACATTTGAAGCATTCCAAAGTTGACCCCTAGCATCTCCATCTAGCTATATGAATTATTCTTCCTGAAATGAATAGAATAGAGCTGGAAGGGACCTTGAAGGTCTTCTAGTCCAATCCCCTGCTCTGGCAGGAGACCCTATACTTGTCAGTCCTGGAAGCCATCTTTTTACTTGGAGCTTCAGGGCTGCCACATTTAGTTCTGGGGACAATGGAAGAGGGGATTACAAGGAGTGGAGGAGGATTAGCCTTAACAACATTCTTTTCTATGGGAGTCAAGGACACTCACCCTGCACCTGGATGGGAGTGACTGGAGGTTGTCTACAGTTGGGATGTTGAAATGATTGGACCATGTGATGGATTTCTGGGCACAGGGGATGGATCTTTAACTTTCTCTTGGGTGGGGGAAATCCAGAACTCTCAGATTTGGGTTTTCTCAGATGTGCCAATATAACATCTCTAATAAAATTGGAACTTTGAGGAATTGCTAGTCTTGGAGTCTTCTTCCATTGGGTTGTTACTTAGAACCCTGACAATATCATTTCAAATGTGCGATTGTCTATGTTAGGAATATAATCTAATGGTTAGATTGGCAATAACATCTAATGGTTAGATTGGCATGTAACAATGCTGTACCTGTTTCTTTAAATCATGCTGTAAATGTGATTGGTTGCTGTTTCCTCAATCAGCCATAAGATGGAGCCAGAATCATTGTTAGATGCTAATCTGATCTGGGTGTTTGGAAGCTGGCTGTTAGACGTGCTGTATAGTGATCAGCGTGAGCTATTGTAAATTTTGCAACTGCTAGCAAACTTTGTGTACCGGACTGTATGTATGATTATGGACTATGTTATTTGGATTATCCCTTAACTGAAAGGTGTTACTGTCTTAACCATGTATGACTTGGACTGTTTGATGGACTCTGATACCTCTATTTCCACGAAAGTAAAAGCCTATTTAAACTGCAGTGTCTCTGTATGCTGGTTTGTGTGTACACAACAACACTCTTACAACGCTTCTCTGAACACACTCACTCTCCCAATGGGAAGCTTACCTAATAGTCCAGTTCCTTCTTAAAAATCTCCAATGATTAAGTGCTCATGATTTCTGAAGGCAAGCTGTTCTATTGGTTAATTGTCCTCACTGTTAGGAGGTTTCTTCTTGATTCCAAGTTGCTTCTCTCTTTGATTAGTTTCCAACCATTGTTTCTTGTCCTGCCCCCTGGTGCTTTGGAGAATAATCTTATTCAGATTGGAGAAATCTTAGATAGCACTTCAGAGTCAGTCTTAGCCTTAAACTGGATGAAACTTTAACCTGACTACTTTAATGCAGATTATCTTTACAATTAGGATCATTCATTTCATTGGTAGAAATATTAAGGGCACAAAGAAAACCAGCGTGCACTTCAATAGTTACTTTTTCTTTGTTTATTTATTGTACCAAAATTGATGGATCAAAACTTTGCTGTACAATGTTGCATTTGAAAGTGTTTTCCCTCCAATTGGAGCAGTTAAATGACCATAATAGTGCCCTGTGCATCAAAGTATAATCAAGAATCTATAGCTGTTTACCAAGACAAGTAATCTGTAACCTATAACCTCATAACAAAATCTTTTCCACTCGGTTTCCCATAATAAGTCTATTCCAGATAGCCATTTTTTTAAAAAAAATCATTCTTTTCTTCATCATTTACTTAAACCTCTGAGAAGTTCAAGAGCTTTTAATAGGCAGGATGAATTTAGTATTGTTGAAAGAAATGTCCTTTTGGGTTCAGCTCCAAGTGGGGAAGAAGACACTGGAGACATGGAGGCTGCTTGGAAAGATGGTTTATTGTTGGACAGGGCCACATGGCTTGAGCCCTGAACAGAAAAGGTGATCACATGTTTCAATGTTGATGGAGAAGAAGAGAGAAGGGCTGAGGAAGGGGCTTGCTAGGCTTTTTATACCCTGTTTAGTCCCACCTCTCTGTTTCCTGTTTCTGTGTAAGAAATGTATTCTGATTGGTTATCAGACTCCCATGGTGCCATGCAGGGGGCTACTCTCTAGGCTGTGATGAGTTCTCAGATGCCTTGTGGTCAGTTGAGTAATATCCCTTCCCCCTACAGCTGCAGTGGAGGTGTCTTTATTATGTAAAGTGGGCCAGCTTGGCCATCTTAATGGCCCATTAGCTGGGGATGGGCAGAAAGCTATAGGCAATTATTCTGTCTTTTAAAACATGTTTCTTTTCACATCCAGATAAATATTCTGCCTCTTCAATATTTCCCAGGACATCCCATTTTTCTGGGAGAGGGCTGGATGATAACTTCCCACAGTATATAATCTTGATTTTCTTAGTTGATACACTGAAGTATCAATAATGAACTAAGTGCAGGAATTGGCTTATTGTTTCTAATCTGTAACTTTTTTTTACTGTGTAATTGTTTCTAATAAGCAGCTGTAAAATATGTAAATGTAACTGCAGCATTTTTGTTGCTATTAAAAATGCAAATATACTTAGGGTCGACATTACTGCTAATCATCTATGTTGAATTTTGTTCCTTATAGACTATTTTCATCTCTTCTGTTGCTTCATTACTAAAGTGAGCACTGAATATTTGGGTTTCAATGGGATGGAACAAATTAGTGTTATCCCCCCCCCCCTGGGCACGTGCACACATGCGTACGCACGTGTGTGCACGCGCGCGCACACACACACACAAAAACACACACTGCAGCTTAACTGAGCATTTTCCATTCTACCATTGAACTGTCAAAAGGGTAATAGATCCAATTAATATCCTATGTATATTAATCACAATTATAGTTTGTGTATTCACCGCAGAGGTGAGGATAACATGTGGCAGATTAACAAATGTTGTTATTAAAGAAATTCCAGTAGGTGGTTTGTCTGAGAAAGCACAGAGTCTGAATGCCTCAAAGGGAAGTCAAAATCCACATTCAAATCTAATCTCATTAGCTCCAATTCAAACTTTGGTCACTGTGGGATGTTGAAGGAGTCACTGTCAAATAAAATGGCCAGAAGGAGATAAAGAGGAACTCCCTAAATACCACTCCGAGGGAGGAATGAATGAAAAAGCAATAACAATTGAAATCTTACATCATGCAGATGGTTTATTTCTGCATAATACAAAACAAAACAACAAAAAGCCACACACACACACAGAACCACCACCACCCTCTCTCTCTCTCACACACACACGCACATCTATCAGCAGTCTGGAAAACTTTGTTTGTTGTTATTTCTGGACACAACCAGAGAGTTGATGTTCATCAGAACAATGCTGACAGATTGTACTGATTGTGTTACAATTTTAGGAACTGTGAATGAAAAGACTCTTTGATTTAGGGAGAGAATCAAGATCCAGTGCGGGGGTTTCATTTAGAGAAGGTCTCACTTGTAGAAGACAAAGTGGTTTTCATGATTGGGCATCTCTCTGTCTCTGTCTCTGTCTGTCTGTCTGTCTGTCTGTCTCTCTCTCTCTCTCCCTCCCTCCCTGCCTCTCTCTCTCTCTCCTCTTCCAGCTCCCATTTTTAAGGAACACAAGAGCTTCAGGGATTAGAGAGCTAATAGTTAAGATTATCTCTACTCTCTTTTTATGACAGCATCCTAGCAGAGAAGCCTATAGAATAGATTCTCTAGCTAGTGCTGTTTAATCCATACTCCCATGGAAAATATCAGGACGCAGGAGACTCAGTATCAATGGAGACATAAGGAACTGCAATTTGCTCCCATGTGCTTTGGACAATATAAAATTAAAATTAAATTTGATAAGCTAACATTTAAATTTCCACTTAGATCCTAAGCATTTTGTTTGGAAGTAAACTGTAATGAATTCTGTATGCTTTATTCCCAGATATATGCGCAAAGGCACACTGTTAATAAAATCCACATTGCAGATAAAATTTATTTTTTCTTGATCAAACTGTAAAGCTGAAAAAAAAAACCCAAGATTTTTACTAACAGGGGAGCAAATCAGTTTTCAGGGGGGAAAAAAGAATGCAACAAAGTTAGTGAAATGAAGCCTTGCTTTTCTATATTTTATGAGACTATCTGAGATGAATGTGTAATCTCAATAACGAAAGAGAGCATGAAGAAGAAGAAGAGGAGGAGGAGGAGGAGAAGAAGAAGAGCAGAAGACTTCATAACTGTGACTCTGCTGCAAAAGGATTGGTTGCCACAGCTTAGAGTCAGCTCCATGAAAAAGCACTCATGGCATTTTAACAATCTAAGACAGCTAAAGAACCCTTTAGCTGGGAAAATGTTATTGATTGCCAGAGAAGCTTTCACAGCTGGAGGAGAAGAGAAGCAAGTTATCTATAAGCAAGCAAGCTTGAAATGATGGTTATGTGGATGCCATGTTAAGAGTTTAGATGCTGACCTTTCTAGTGTACATAATATACCCTATAATATGTTTGAACAGTTAAGTCCTTATCTTATCTGTTGCTTTATGTTCATGGCTTCTTCCATTACAGATCTCTTTAGTTTACTGCATAATGCTATCATGCTGGCAGTTTTGCATTTGGGTTCCCTTATCAAATTATGCAGGAGACAGTTAAAGAGGGAGTCCCAAAACTGGGAAATGAAAAAAATAGGCTCAACCAAGAATCCTTTCATATATAAGCACGAATCACTCGAGCACCAGGCAACTTAGCTGCCAAGTAGCATTTGTGGCCTTGGAATAGAGTTTTCCTATTCTGAAATGGCATGCCAGTGATTGGAGGAAATGTCAAAAGTCACATCTGCAAGTGTCTGTTTATAACAAAACTAAATGAGCTGAGCTGAGCTGGAATAAATCTCCAAATAACATATTCATACTGGTATGTGAGGTTCTGTGACAATGAACTACAAGACTGAAGAAGTGAAAGAGAGAGAGAAAGAGGGAGAGGGAGAGAGAGAGAGATGTTATATAGATATATAGATGATATATAGATATAGATACAGAAATAGATATAAAGATATAGGTATAGGTAGAGATAGAGATATGTATGTGTATATGTATATACACAAACATATATACGTGTTTTTTTATTTGTGCTGATAAATAAATAAAGGGAGACTAGTATAGATCTATTTCAAGCTATTTAGCTCTCATCAGCTAGCCATACCCTTACTGGGATTTGAACCTGGGCTATATTACATACTAGGCAGACTTCTTAGCCATTAGGCCACAGGCTCTTATCCGTTATCAGCGAAGCCAGGGTGAAAGGTATCTATTAGATTTTTCGCTGATAACGGATAAGAGCCTGTGGCCTAATGGCTAAGAAGTCTGCCTAGTATGTAATATAGCCCAGGTTCAAATCCCAGTAAGGGTATGGCTAGCTGATGAGAGCTAAATAGCTTGAAATAGATCTATACTAGTCTCCCTTTATTTATTTATCAGCACAAATAAAAAAAACACAAATATAACAAAGGCAACAGTAAAAATATTGGGTTTCTGTCGTGATGGACTCTTGTGACGAGCCGATTGACAGATGATGGAAGCAGTTAGCTTCCTCCCATAATTGGGGCTTACCAGGGGTTGTAAAAATCTAATAGAAACATATATACAGCTAGATTTGTAGCCAATACAATGTGGGGGCACCCAGTATGCACTGGTGAGAATCCAGCCTGTCATGGAAAAATCAGTGACAGCGATATTCACAAATCTGGATATTCTTGGGTCTGCATCCCCACATATTGCTTATTATTGACAGATTTGCTTTCTTACTGGCATAACAAGTAAAAAACATTATATTTCAATTTCTCAAGTGCCTTATGAAGTGTAAATGCAGCAGAGATAGCATAGATGTCCCCAAGTCACAAAACTATGCTTCATTAGACCACATATAGTTAACACGTGGTTTCTATTAGAGCTGCCCAAAACCTTAAAGGGGGGGGTGTCTCTTCACTTTGCTCTAAAACATTCTTCAACATTGCTTCTTCCTCATACGATGGGGTATGGTTGAGACAGCGATGAAGAAAGGGCCGATTTGCCAAGGGAGAAAGAGTAGAGCAAGCAGGAGACATGGCACAGTTGCTAAATCATCTTCCTAGCCATTCTATGCTCTGTGGTTTGATCATGCATCTAGATCATCCTGATTAACTGCCTACTAAGTCTTAGAGGGATGTGATGGTTCAGTGGCTAAGACACTGAGCTTGTCGATCAGAAAAGGTTGGCAGTTCTGCAGCATGTAATCCCTAGTGCCGTTTAACGGAGTGAGTTCCCGTTACCTGTCCCAGTTTCTGCCAACCTAACAGTTCAAAAGCATGTAAAAATGCAAGTAGTTCAAAAGCATGTAAAAATGCAAGTAGAAAAATAGTGAGCACCTTTGGTGGGAAGGTAACAGCACTCTGTGTGCCTTCGGCATTTAGTCATGTTGGCCACATGACCACGGAGACGTCTTTGGACAGTGCTGGCTCTTTGGCTTTGAAACCGAGATGAACACCGTCCCCTACAATCGGGAACGACTGGCACATATGTGCAAGGGGAACCTTTACCTTCACCTTATGATAGTCTTTCTGCAACAGGAATTACAAGTATTGAAATGCCTCACATCTAATGGTTGTTCAAAGGGACTTCTGAACAGATGCTGCAAATCTGTAGTAGCCCCTTTTATAATGAAGCAAGCTGGTTGATATAGTAGGTTTGATTCTACCTTCTTCTACCCTCCCTTTGATGGCAAGAGAACTGTATTACTCTTTGAGCTGTCTGCATGGACAAGCCACATAGGTGTCACTGAATCCCCCTCCCTTACCAGAGTCCATCTCCCATTCCCCTTTAAAGACAACGCAGTGACAAAGTACACTTTTGAAAATGGGACAGGCAAAGGGAGGGGGATTGAGAAGCTTTTGCTTAGAAGCAAAGAAAAAGGTTATGCATTTTCTGAATAGCTCCAGGCCAAAGGAGGCAAGAGCAGTAGGAAAGAAAAAGGGAAATGAAGAGGAGAGAAGGGGAGAGAGAGGAGGTCGCAGCTCATGCCAATAGTGAAAATAATACATCTAGGATGAAATTGATAAAACATATAAACTCAGACATTACTCTTCTTTTTTTTTACTTTGGGTGGTGCAGTGGCTTAGAGGTGGAGCTGCCACCTCACAATCAGGAAGCTGGGAGTTCGATCCTAGATAATGGCAGATGTTTCTCTCTCTAGGCACATCTGATGCAAACTCTGCATTGGGGACAGGAAGGGCATCTAGCCAGTAAATACTCAGCTCCATTCAGCTGCCCCGACTCCACCCCAATGTAAGGGATTATGGGGTCATTAAAAGACAAGAAAATCCCAACTTTTTTACTTTGAAACAGTGTTTAAACATACATGCAATTTATATAACATATTTTAGTGTTTAATTTACTTTTATTACAGCTGTAAGGCCAGGTGCAAGTGAAGTATTGAGTAATAGTATTCTATTCTATTCTATATATGTGTGCATAGGTGTGTGTATAAACACACACACACACACACACACACATATACACACAAAAACACACACATATACACACACGTGTGTGTATGCGCGCGCACACACACACACATATATACCAGGGATGGGTTTCTGTCAGTTCTAACCTCTTCTATAGAAGAGGTTCCACAAATCTACAGTGCCGTTTAGAACCGGTTCCAGCTCCCTCTCCCTGCCGGTCCACACATCATCAAGATAAAGAATGAGAGGAGGAATTCTGGGAGTTGAAGTCCACAAGTCTTAAAGCTGTCAAGTTTGAACACCCCTGGTTTTTTTTCTAAAGGGTTAGGGGTGCAAGGGTCTTGTAACTTGACAGCTTTAAGGCTTGTGTGCTTCAAATGCCAGAGTTTCTGAGCCAACATTTTGGTTGCTAAGCAAGAGCATTGTTAAGTGAGTTTCACCACATTTTACAAGTTGGTTACACCCACCCAGTCATATGGCTGGCAAGCCACTCCCACCCGGTCACGTGATTGGCAAGTCATATACACCCGGTCACATGGTTGGCAAGCCACTCCCACAAAGCAGGCCACACCTACAGAAGAAGTTCTAAAAAAATTTGAAACCCATCACTGATACATACATACAGAAACCAATAAGTATAATGGAGTCTAAAAAATAATTGAGAACATAGTTACTAAAATAGATCCAAATAAAATACTTTATAAGGAGATCCGATTTCTAAGTAATGGTAGAGCTTAGCGTACAAATGGAAGACTGAAGAGCTTATTTTCCAGCCTTTGTCCTTGTCTGAGAGTAGTAGCATTAAACTGAAATCACATTCCCTACCTGAAAATTTATTCAAGTTAGGATATATACAGTAAGAGTTCTTAGAGAGTCCTTATATAAGGAATAGTACAATAGTGCATGACCTACAGTTTCTGTTGAACCATCAACACATGGGCGCAGCAGAAGATGCGTAGGAGTACCCTTGAAAGATCCAAGGACTGCTGAGGGCACAGTATCCAACCTGACTAACATGAAGGGCTTTTGAAAGTTTAAAATTGGAATGTATGATAAATATGTGGGTGGAAGGAACTCTTTGGAGAAAATCATAATTAATGGGGTGTGAACAGTGGTGGAATTGATTTTTTTTTTCTTTTTACTACCGGTGTGGACATGGCTTGGTGGGCATGGCTTGATGGGTGTGGCAAGGGAAGGATACTGCAAAATCCCCATTTCCACCTGAACAGCTGGGACTCGAAAGGCAGAGAATAGATGGAGGCGGGGCCAGGCAGAGGTGGTATTTACCAGTTCTCTGAACTACTTAAAATTTCTGCTATCAGTTCTCCAAAACTGTCCAGAACCTGCTGAATACCACCTCTGAGTGTGACACTTATCTACTATTTTCAGTTGAATAAATCTCTCTCTCTCTCTCTCATTTCATACCCCCTCTCCCTCCCTCCTTCCTTTTTTCCCTACCTCCTTCCCTCCCCTCCCCTCCCTCTTTCCTTCCTTCCTCCCTCCCTTCCTCATGTGGATAGCTTATAAATGTAAAAGATGTTACTCCTTCCCCCCACTCTCTCCCTCCTCCCTTGCCCCCCCTCTCTCTTTCTTTCTCTCTCTCTCCTCTCTCTTTCCCCCTCTCTCTCCATCCTTTCTCTTTCCCCCTCTCTCTCTTATACACACACACACACACACACACCCCAGTCCAGGGTGGCCTAGGCCAACCAAATTACTTCTCGGAAGTCTTCATGACTTGAGCATCTGCAAGCTTGGCTTGGAGGGAATGCTGGGGTTAACTCCTCAGAGCAATGAGTCACCCAAGAGTTTCAGGATGTCTATTTCTCACAGCCCTAGTTTCTGATTCAGATCCAAGCAGATTTTATATTTCGAAACTTACTTTTTACAAACTTAATAGAACTGTCTTCTGAAAAGTTACTTTTTTAACTTTAAAAATACGGCTTCCAACATCAGTGACATTTATAGAAGCAGAGCTTGTGGTTTTCTTCTCTCTATTTTTACTCACTGAACTGAGCACTAATATTTCCCAAGCTGCGGTCCATTCCTGGGTTTCAAAAATAGAAAATTTTGCAAATCAATCAGTGTGAGTAAACTGTTTTCAAGAGATGCGAACAAATCTGTACATTTTACCAACACAAGCTACTTAATAGATTTTTGCATATTTTAGCAAGTCTGCTAGATGTGCCTCCCAATCTGAATTTCATACTTGAAGTGTTACATCTGCTGCTGGTTTCACAAATGCAGACCTCTTTTCATTAAAGCAGATTTCCACTGGATTAACCTTCAGCATTCTGAATGTGTCATTTAATTATTGCTGCTATTTTCCCATAATAGAAAAGAGCAACCCTTATGACTGCTAGCTTCATATAAGCAGGACTGTACAAATACCGAGTATTTTGTGCTTATGCTGCAGAACCATGCAGCCATGTTAGAAGACCCAGAGTGTTGGAAATCTAATGGCTACATTTCAAAACATCTGATCTTTGCAAAATGCTCAGACCCCGGTTTGTGAATAAACATTGGTGTGGTTGTGCGGCACTTTAGATTTCATTTCCAAAAGGTTATCAAAACAGCTAGAGCTGTGATCAGGATCATGCAGGGGCTTCAGAGGAAAATTCTGCACAATCCTCGGAAAAGACAGAGCTGCTATGAAGTACCACAGAAGCTTGCTAAATGTGTACCCTTGCACAATCCCAAGCACACTTCCTGACGTTTCCCTGAAGGATTGTGCAGCCTCATAAAACAGTACAGTTTTTGTCTGATATCATTTGCTCTTTCACATATAAGCCTCAGTTGCAAAATCATTCATATTGTTAAATGAATGTAAGTATTAAGTATTTTTAATTGTGCCAGGATAAATAGATGATGGATGGATGAATGTATAGAGATGATAGATAGGTAGATGATAGATTATGAAGATAGATAGATAGATAGATTGATAGATTGATAGATTGATAGATAGATAGATAGATAGATAGATAGATAGATAGATAGATAGATAGATAGATAGATAAACAGATGATAGATAGTTGGATAGATAGTTGGACAGATAGATAGATAGATAGATAGATAGATAGATAGATAGATAGATAGATAAACAGATGATAGATAGTTGGATAGATAGTTGGACATTAGATAGATAGATAGATAGATAGATAGATAGATAGATAGATAGATAGACAGACAGACAGACAGATGACAGATAGTTGGATAGATAGATGGATGGATGGATGGATGGATGGATAGATAGATAGATAGATAGATAGAGAGAGAGAGATGATAGACAGATGATAGATAGTTGGATAGATAGATGGATAGATGGATAGATAGATAGATAGATGGATGGATGGATGGATAAATAATGGATGGGTGGATGGATGGATAGATAGATAGAGATGATATATGATGACAGACAGACAGACAGACAGACAGACAGACAGACAGATGATATATAGATAGTTGGATAGTTGGATGGACGGACAGACAGACAGACAGACAGACAGACAGACAGACAGACAGATAGATAGATAGATGAATTTTGCTCCTTGACCTCCAGGAACAGTTTTACACAATATAGTTTGGATATGTCAGATAGATGGATGGATGGCTACTGTCTCCATTCCTTATCTGTCAGACTCTGTTAGGTCTACTCCTAACTGATATTTTCATGAAAGCAACAAACAGCTATTGCTCTATCCACCGAACTAAAAATGTATCAGACTTACCCACAAGCAGTTAAAACCAACTCCTAAATATGCCTCCCTGGCAATTGCTTTGAAATCACAAATTGGCAATACAAGATGCCAGTGTATGGTAAGTTAGAAATATCAGGGGAAATTAATAGAATATTTTCAGCCAGAGACTTGTGATCTGACCTAAATGGCTATTGCTACAGTACTTTAGTGCTTTTGAGGCATTGGATGTGGAATTTAAACTGATTATAACAGCACTTAGCATACTGCTATAGTCTCCATTGTGACTATGTGATTCGTAGCTGCACAGCAGTAACCACAGTGCACCATAGTTGCATGGAATTTAGCCTTGAGTGACATACTCTAATGTCCCCCCCATCTGCCCCAAAGACATTGGAACATATATCTTGGAAAATGTCCATATGACTGTATTTCTCTTCTTGTTTATTTGATTGCTTTCCCATCTTTTCTTCAGGAACTGAAGTTGGTGGACATGAGAAATTCTCTTCTCCTTTTTCCCTACAACAGCTGTCTGTGGGATGGAAATTTTACTGAGATACCCATTAATAGTAAGTTTCATGCCTGCAGGTAGGTGCACATCTGAGACCGTACCTTAACCCCCACACCATATTTGTTCTCAACTGACCATTATCATTCTTGATGATTCACTTTTCCAGATGTAATAGATGGCCAGCCACATAAATGGGAAGCAAACAAATCATAAGAATTACAGATGTTCTCATAGAACAGGACTACAATTTCCAGCTTCCTTCACCATTAAAAAAAGTTTGCTTGGAGATAGCATTAGCAATAGTTTTTAGATTTATATGCTACTTTACAGTGCTTTTACAGCTCTCTCTAAGCGGTTTACAGAGTGAGCATACTGCCCCCAACAATAATCTGGGTCCTCATTTTACCCACCTTGGAAGGATGGAAGGCTGAGTCTACCTTGAACCAAATTGCAGTCAGTCGGCCAAAGTAGCCTGAAATACTGCACTCTAACTACTGCGCCACCATGCTAATTGCTGATTGGTAGATCTGAAGGGCAACACCTGTTGTGTTCCTGGATGGAAGTAAAACACTAAATAATTTCTCTTTATTTGATAAAAAAAATAAATGGCGGGGGGGGGGGAGATTGCACTGATATATTAATATTGTAATAAACACATGTGGCAAAATAGATGAGACTACACAGTTCATATGGATTGGGGGCAAGGAAGCTGTAGTGTCTTTATTTCCAAGCTTCCCTTTTTATGTTATATTTATTTTATCATAAACTTTGCTTCAGCTATGTATTATGATTAACTTTTTAATGAAATAGTCCATGGTAAGATATTATACATAATTCATGATTTGATATTAACTTCAACTAGATTATAAATTTCATGCAAATATGGAGCACAGTGGTTAAAGTGCAGCGTTGCAGGAAAACTCTGTCCACATCCTAGAGTTCAATTCTGACCAGCTCAAGGTTGAGTCAGCCTTCCATCCTTCCAAGGTCAGTAAAATGAGGACCCAGATTGTTGGGAACAATATGCTGACATTGTAAACTGCTGAGAGAGTGCTGTAAAGCACTATGAAATGACATATAAGTCGAAGTGCTATTGCTATTGCTGTAATGGGGGCAAAGGTAAAAGGAGTCAGTGCAGATTTTACTCCACTAGTTGTTGCTGACTATAGAAGGTGGTGCTCATCTACATTTCAAAACCATTGAGTTAGTGCTGTCCAAAGACATTTCTGCAGTCATGTGACCAGCATGACATCATGGAGCACTCTTCTCTTTTCACTGAAGTGACCTATTTATCTACTCTCATTTGCATGCTTTCAAACTGCTAAGTTGGCCAGAGTTGGGTGAGGAGGAAGCTCATCCTATCACGTTGGCGTCTCAAATCTGAACTGCCAGCCAATAAGCCCAGCATCTTAACTGCACCGCCTTATACTAAGGGAAACCTTCACTTAAAATAAAGATATAACTTAGTAGATAAGAATAAATCTTCAAAGACATTGTATGATCAAGAAAATATTATTACTGGCACATAATACATATTTCACTGGTATATCTATTTTTGGCAATAGTTATAATATAGCTTTGATATAATAGGAAATAGAGCAACATTCATTGACTGACATACACACATGCACACACACACACACACACACACATTGTTATATTGTTATATAACAATATTGTAACACAGCAAGTTTTTTCATTGAACACTGCCCAGAATTTGTTATAAGATGGGTGGCTATATAAATAAGGTGACCAGACGTCCTGCATCTGGCGGGACAGGCATGCCTTTCAATAATTTTTCCCGTGTCCCCTCGCGTATTGAAAAAGTACCGATTTTCCAAAAGAAAGAAAATCAATTTTAAAAAGGACGCTGGTTTTTTTAAAAAAAAATCTCTAAAGTGTCGTTCCTGATGTGACCTTTAGAGGGCAGTGTTTCCCTCCCTTCCCTTTTGCACGTGCGTGCACCAATGCACGGCGTTTTTCTGCAGGGAGAGCGATGGTAAAGAGGAGGCTAGGTCCTGGGCCAAGCAGCTCAGGCATTGGAAGTTGTTTTTTTCCCCACTTCTTTTGGGTGCCGCTCTTCTGCAGCCATGCCGTGCAAGCCGCTGTCAATCTGGTCTGGGTGAGCCGAGGGGAGGCAGGCGGGGATCCGGTTGGGAGAGGCTGGTGATGGGGGTGGCTTTTGAAAGGGTTGGGAGGCATGGGGGAAGGCAATTGGGGGAAGGCTGCTTTGCAACTGCCAGCAAAGTCCCATCCCCCCAGCTCTTGCCTTTCCTTCTGCTTGCTCCATCCCAGCGGAGGCTGAGCCCGCCTCTTATTTAGACCTCCTGCATCCCCCCCCCCAAATGGAGCACCCCATTTCAAGCAATGAGGGGCACTAAGCAGGGAAGGGTTGCAAACGCCCCCTCCCCCCAAGGCTGTAGGCGAAAGCTGCTCTCCAGCGTCCCTTTCTGCCCTGCCTTCCCACACCCAGAGCCATCTCTGTGGAGGTCCTTTTTGGCTTTAACGCGAAGCCTTGAGGGGGGAACATGGCGCACCCAGGCACCTCTGCCCCTGAATCAGGAACGCTGGAGAAGCGGGCGCAGATTGCTGGCTTTTTAAATCAACTTTTGGAAGGAGGATGGGAGGACGGATGAGGCGAGTACTAAAGGCATCCCGGCTGAAATCACTTTTAAAAAAAGCCATTTAAAAAAAATCCCACTTTTAAGGCGGTGAGCAGATCTAATGCTCCTTCCAACTCCCCACAACAGAGAAAGGCGGGGGGGGGGGGAGAAAGTTAGGGGAGAAGGAAAGAAGGAAGGAAGGAAAGGAAAGAAAGAGGGAAGGAAACAAGGAAGGAAGGAAAAGAAGGAAGGAAAGGAGGAAGGAAGAAAGGAATGAAGGAAAGGAGGAAGGAAGGAAAGAAGGGGAAAAAAGAGTGACTGGCCTCATTTCATCCAAGCAGGTTTTCATGTCCAAAATGGGACTAGAAACTCCTGATTTCTTGTCTGGTGCCTGAACCGCTAATGAAAAGAAGGACTAGGAGAGACATGATAGCAGTGTTTCAATATCTCAGGGGTTGCCACAAAGAAGAGGGAGTCAAACTATTCTTCAAGGTACGTGAGGGTAGAACAAGAATCAATGGGTGGAAACTAATCAAGGAGAGAAGTTGTGAATGTTCCAACACTGGAAGTTTTTTAAAAGATGTTGGATAACCATTTTTCTGAAATGGTGTAGGGTTTCCTTCCTAAGCAGGGGGTTGGACTAGAAGATCTCCAAGGTGCCTTCCAACTCTGTTATTCTATTCTAACATATACTGTTTTAAAGAAGCACAGAGGGAACAATCCTCCAGGCTTTAGTGACCATCACTAAGTGTTGTAGCTTATGATTCTTGATGAATGTATTCTATTTTATTTTTCTTTATGTACACTGAGAGCATATTCACCAAAAACAAATTCCCTGTGTGTTTAGGAGTTTAGCTTCTCTCTCTTGAAAATGTAGGCTACCATAAGGCATTATAATGCAAGCTAGCCTTAGCTTTCAAACAGTTCATTTAGTGACCAAAGTTGCAATGGCATTGAAAAAAGGGACTGATGACCATTTTTCACACTTAGCGACCATTTTCACACTTAGCGACCGTTGCAGCATCCTCATGGTCACGTGATCAAAATTTTGATGTTTGGCAACAGTTACAATTTATATTTGTAAATTGTAGTTATGTTGAAATAAAAAATATTACAATACTATTTTTGCGTTGTATGAAAATTTTTGTTGCTCCGTATAATTTTTTTAATCAAGCCCCCCCCCTCCCGGGTCAAAGGTGTCCCTCTTTACCAATCTGAAAATCTGGTCACCTTATATATAAATAGTATATCAAATATAGGAAGCAGATTTGCTACATAATTATATTGCAGGTTGTTTGCTAACAGGGGTTTAATGTCTTTTGAATTGACATGAAGCGAGTTTAGTTCAAATGTAAATACAACATGCTGATTTTATGCCTGATTTCACAATCACTATAAGGCGAAGAGAAAGTTAAGTCAGAGGTGTGTTGAAATGTTCTTAGCAGGAATTGAAAAGCTTTGCTTCAGACTATATTAATTTTTACTTTATAGGGCTGAATTTCAGACTGATTTTCATACATGACTGCCTATTCATAATCCATGTGTAAACAAAGCAATGAATATGTTCTTGTTTACATGCACTGTACTTTACCCATGAGTATATTGAGGGAGAGATATGCAATATGAGCAGCATCAAAGAGCAATTCAAGTTCAAATTTATTACAACTCCAAGGAAATATATACAAACAAATTATTGAATAAAGGAAACATTACATCCATATATATAAATGCTAGTAGCTGGATACCTGTGCTTCGCTACAAAACTCTAAGGAGCCCCAAGCTGCTCCTCAGTGAAGGAGTAGAACTGAGGTAATGGAATGTTAGGCAACTGGCAGTTGGAACAGAGTTCTGTTCAGGTGGGGAGGGGGAGTAGAATGTCTAACCTCCTGGCCTGCAGGCTGGATGAGTCGCGCACTGGCCACGCCCACACCCAGTTTAGTAAAGGGGTAGCATCAGAGCATGTTACTATAAGGCAGCTGGCAGTTATAAGAAATACTGACGATCTGATAGTCATTTCAAAAAATCCTTTCTTAGTGAGCACTTCCAAGCCAAGAGGAATGTATGTGTCGAATTTTAGGTTTGTAGGCTTTGCAGTTCTGGAGTTTTCATGATGAGTGAGTGGTATGTGGCTTTTATATATATAGATGTATGCATGTATGTGTATATATCTCCATCTCTCTCTTCTTCTTCTCTCTCTCTCTCTCTCTTTGTATTGAACCATCACCACATGGACATAACTGAAGATTCAAAGGACTATCCTTAAAAGGTCCAAGAAAGTCTGCTGAGGGCAAAGTGAAATTTTAAAATTGAAATGGATGATAACAAGAGCAATTCTAATCCTTGCCTGAATATTTATACTCAAGAGGTTAAGAACTGCACGTGTGACTTAGATGTCTAAAAAGCCTTATGAGATACATATTATGACATCCTGATTCAAGCTGAATTAGGAAAGTTGATCTTGCAGAGTGAAAACCCCATCTTATCTCCATCTTCCACTTCGGTATTCTTTCCTGGTAGCTCTTGCTGACACCCCTTCTTTCAGAAGAATACCTTAGCCTGCAGTTCTACTTCCAAATTTCAATGTGGGAAAGAGCTAGGCATATTTAGGCTCTTCACCTAGCTGGCAAGTTAAAGGGTGAGGGGAATGATTACAATGGAAATATATTCTATAGTGCCACCTTCTGGTTCTGTGACATTGAACTGCAGGACTGAAGAAGTGAACGAGAGAGAGAGAGAGAGAGAGAGAGAGAGAGAGAGAGAGAGAGAGAGAGAGAGGGAGGGATGGATGGATGGATCAGGAAATACAAATATAATTAAGGGTAATTTAAAAAGAAAAGAAAGAGGTCAATACTTCTTCAATTCCTTTTTGAAAATGAATATTTGATCTTTGAACATCCCTAATATTTTTATTCCATCTCCTTGACTGAAAAGGAATATCCTTTGCTTTTTTCCTTCTTCCCTCCCTTTTTTGTAGGTTTACCTGAGGCCTTAGAAAAATGCACAAATGGTGGGGGGAATCACTTTTATCAGGAATCGTGTTCCATTTCAGATAAAGTATTGTGGTTTCAAAAAAAAACGTGAATTTTGAACTTTTTCCTTTCACCTATTTTTGTTAAAGACAGAATTGCAAGAAAGATGGAAATATCATTGTCTTCTGTTCCACTGGGACAGAATTAGATAATATTTGAAGGTAGACTCCCTCCTTTTCTGGAAACAAACCCTGCTAAATGCCTGGAAATGGCTTGACATCACGCAAAAAGAGTCTTGACCATTTGTGGTGACAATAAAGGATTAATTAATATTTCATATAATAATCAGATGGTATCATTGAAAATTCCATATGCTCTAAATGGACAAAACAATTGCCATATCCAGTTGATCAGAGGCAAAAGGTAGATACTTTATAGATATTTACAATATGAGACCATTATTCTCCCACTGTATCTAGTTATATTTTGTGCACGTTATTCAAAGACTCAACTCCGTTGAAAAGTTGATATTATTAGGAAAGATAAAAGGAAAGGGAAGAAAAAAAGATGACCATCAACAAGGTGAATGAAATCAATTGCATAAATTTGGGGTACATCCAAAAGTGACTTAAGAGTTGGGGATAGACCATTCTGGATAAGGTCTTTTCTAAGAGATGATTGATAGAAAAAATCAATCAATATCCCTTGGAATGTACCATACCCACAACACATCAACCTTCCAAGTGCAATGAGTTTGTTTTCTTGAAAGTGAATGTTCTTATAAACAGCCACACAGAAGCATCTGATCATGCAGGTAGTCCTTGCTTAATGACAAAATTGGGACTGGCAACTTAAGTCATGTGATCATTAAGTGAATGTTGACTGGCTTCTCCATTGACTCCGCTTGTTGGAATCTCGCTGTGAAGTGTGCAAATGTTGGTCATATGACTTCAGGAACACTGTAGCAATTGTAAGCGCAAGGACCAGCCATAAAGTTACTTTGCAGCACTATTGTAACTTGGAATGGTTGCAGTCATTAAGTGAGGACTACATGTATGCAGAAATATCCTGCAGTCAGTGCTGGGAAATTATTGGAAAACATCAGACTGATGAACACATATTTTCATGAATGAGGAAAATACTCACAGATTCACAGCATTATGCAGAATCAGTTCTTATTCATTGGGAAGACTATTGACCAAACATTTATCATTGTATCATGAGACAAATTCCACTATTATAATAGGGAATGGGATAAATTCAAGATTGTGCTGCCAGTCCAATAATCACAGGCAGAGAAATCCAATGTCTCATTGGTTCTTTCCTAAAGCCTTTTCTTCCTGCTTTTATGAGGAAAAACTTCAATCCTACCGTTGTGGCCCGCAAACTGCCAGCAGAGCTGGTGGCAGACTCGGATGATGAGGAGGTTGGGGAGGACCTTGGGCCAGTTCTGGAGTCTGGGGAAGGCTCTGATGGATGCTCTGCATTGGACACAGGGATAGAGCCAGGGCTGTCTGACATTTCCCAGCCACCGGAGTGGCAGCTGGTTTGGAGGCTGATATAAGTGAGGAGGAAGAACAGCTGGGGCCTGTTCCAGAGGCATGTATGCGCAGAGCAGTTAGGAAAGGTGAAGAACAAGAGACAAGGAGTCGACTTGAGAAGCAAAGGACACATGGACAATGAATCTCTCCCCCCCCCCCCCAAGCTGGGAAATAAATAGAAGGAAAGGGGAGTGGTTGTTGTAGGAGACAACAGTTCGTATTTCATTGTGTTTTGTGCCACAAAGACTGCTTGCAAGAACTTAATTTGCAAGTTTTTCAGCTGGGAGCTCATAGTCTTGCAATTATCACAAGGAACTGATAAGGTCTGTTATTGCAGTTAACTCCTTGGAGGACTATTGCCTGGACTTTTCGGTGGGTGAATGCAATTAATTCACAAGAGGTAAATAACAAGGGTTTTTTTGTGACAAGCTTCTGCTTCTGCTAAGGCTGGGTTAGAAAACCTGCTTTTTATTATAGGCAAGAAGAACAAAGACAGATAGTCTGTTGAATTCATATATTGTAAGTAGGTTTTGTAATATTTTGAGAGATGCAGATACAACAGCTTGGACAATGGCATCCTAAAGAGAACAATGCATTCCAATATAGAGTTAGATATCATGATATTCCAAATGTTATCAAATAGCAAATTCTACCAAATCGTAAGGTACACTACAATTCAAGAATGTCTGCAAGATTGTTGTCGACTCCTGCCTTAGGAGATTATAGGTAGGTAGGTAGAGATAGAGAGATATAGTAGGATGGATGGAAGGAGGGAGGCAGACAGGAAGGCAGACAGGCATAGATATAGATGATATAGATATAGATATAGATTTGGATATAGATAGAGGGGAAGGAGGGAGGGAAGGAGAGAGAAAGAGAGAGAGGAGAGAGAGAGAGAGAGAGAGAGAGAGAGAGAGAGAGAGAGAGAGAGAAATTCCTTCATTCATTCTTTATTCTTCATGACACCTCTGTAGCTTTCTTGAAAACAAAGTGGTTTGCCATTACTTCTTCTATATGCATTAAAAAAAAATCCAATCCAGTTCACAACTGTACTGTCCCGATTAAGTAATACACACATCCTATTCTGAAAACAGCTTTTTCATCAAATATGAAGGATGATTTAAATATGAGAAGATGTGATCAAAAGACTAAGAGCTGGCTTCTTGGGAGTTATTAATTCAGTTTCTGCTGGGAGTTGAAGGTCAGATACTTTCCCATCCTAATTAGGAACACTTGCTAAGTAGCTCGAGCTTGACACAGGTACACTCGATTATGTTTCTTTTTCCTCTAAAAAAAACTGCACAGCCTGTTCCCCCCACCTATTCTGCACCCAGGAACTAGGGCTGCTAAAATGACAGCATTTGTCATTGCTTCTGAGAAGAGTGGGCTAGTCATGGGGTATGGAGATTGAATAGTTTATATCTGTTTCCTTCACGGTTTTCTGTTTAGCAAGTATTTGCTGCTTGAAGCTGCTGTTTTGCTCTACATAGTTATAAGGAGAACTGTCACTTGTCTTTCAGATTTGGTAAAGAGTCTCAGAAAATCCACAAGTGCTATAAACATGTGTTTTATTTACTTGCATTTTTCCCCTGAAGTTGCAACCTGCTAATTTGTTAGAAGTAGACAGAATTGTCAATATTTGCAATTAGACTGGATGTTCATTCACAGGTTGTCTTTTTCCAATAAACAGTCTTTTTTTCTGGCACTTTCATTTTCTTTTAAATTTATGTATACATTTCCTCTCCCGCACCCACCCACTTGAAGGGGAATAATGCTGATTCCTACTACCTTGGATAAAGGATGTGTGTCCCCTGAGTAGGTAGCAGGTCTGGAAAGATGCTGCATGGGATGTTTCCTTGTTGCTTAAACTTTGTTGTATTATACCTTATTGTATTTATTTGCTTGTTTATACAATTTCAGGGTTTTTTTTTCTTGCATAATTTAAATGGAATGGAATGGAATGGAATGGAATAGAATAGAATAGAATAGAATAGAATAGAATAGAATAGAATAGAATGGAATGGAATGGAATGGAATTCTTTATTGGCCAAGTGTGATTGGACACACAAGGAATTTGTCATTGGTGCATATACTCTTGGGGTACATAAAAAGACAAGATACGTTCGTCAAGAATCATCATTGTATCCTATGACTTATATAAATCATAAGGATACAAGCAATAAAGTTACAGTTATGCAGTCATAAGTGTGAGGAGATGGGTGATAGAAACGATGAGAAGACTAATAGTAATGCAGCTTTAGTGAATAGGTTTTGATAAATGAAGTACTGTTGGGGTGTCAAACTCAAGGCCCGCAGGCCAGATCCAACCCATGGGGTGCTTACAGTAGATCTGGCCCGACGGCCCTCCTGGAAACAGCAAAGGACCAGCCTGCAGTGTCTCTGCCAGTGAAAATGGAGCTCAAGAGAGTCATATGCAGCCCTCCTGAGCTCTACTTTTAGCTGTGATGGCCTCCTGCAAACCTCTGCCAGCCAAAACAAACCTTGGGCTACCACAGGCACCACTGGCATGAATGACATCAAGCTAGCCATACCTACCCTGGCCGTGCCCATTCAGCCCCCGAAGTCAAACACAACCCTGATATGGCCCTCAATGAAATCGAATTTGACACCCCTGCCTTAATGGATTTATCATCCCATTTTATGAATATTTATAGATTTGGACAATGTTTGGACAACTAATCTCTAGTGGAAGCTTTCAAAGGTCCTTTGCAAGCTCAGCTTTAGAATTACTCAAGTTCAGAATGAGGTTAGCAATAGCACTTAAACCTATATACCACTTCACAGTGCTTTACAGCCGTCTCTAAGCAGTTTGCAGAGTCAGCATCTTGCCCCCAACAATCTGGGTCCTCATTTTACTGTTCTCAGAAGGATGGAAAGCTGAGTCAACCTTGCGCCTGGTGAGTTCTGCTTCATCTATAAACCTTTCTTTCCAATCCCATGTTTCCAGTCTCTCAGCTTGGAACTGAACCAGATGGATTTTCCTTCCAGCAATCCTATGTTGTTTTGTGAGTTTGTGATTGTCAGGCCTAAGAAAAAAAGACCTGCCTCATTCAAGATTGTAAAATGCTGTAAAAAACTTTTTTCCCCCTTCCAGTCAAATAACCAGGTAAACAACGAAATAAAATTGTATTCAAAACAAGCAAAGAACCTGCATTTTTTTTTCTGAATTCTTTTGGCCAGGTTAGAAGGCAAAGTCTTTTCATTTCATTATCCAGACTCTGGAACTGCCCCAGCCAGCAAAATTCAATATATTTTCTTTTGTCAAACTTTGGGCTTGATTTCAGCCTTTTCTACCTGTGCAATGAGTTATTTTTGTCAGCTCCCGCTTTGTTCACTATTTTCTTATGCTGTAGCTTGCTATTATGAGTTTTGCTGTAATGCTGAAATGTGGTTAGGCACTTTGATGGCCTCTTAGGACTAAAAGATTGAGTAGTAATTTCTAGATGTTTACATGAATGACAAAACATCAGGTTTCTGTTAAGGACTAAAACAAAGCAAAAAAGGAAACATAACAAAACAAAACAACAAAAACCCAATAGGCCATCACATACCTGCACAATAACTCAGATGGAATGATTGATACATATTTTGTATGTATAAAGATCACAAATGCAACAGAACCATAAAAACTTAATGCCACAAAACTGATTTCTTTCATTATTTATTGCTGTATTATCACTTTTGAGATAAAGGTAAAGAGAAAGGTTCTCCTGCACATGCATGCTAATTGTTTCTGGCTCTAGGGGGCAGTGCTTATCTCTGTTTCTAAGCCAAAGAGCCAGTGCTGTCTGAAGATGTTTCCATGGTCATGTGGCTGGCATGATTCAATGCCGAAGGTGCACGGAGCACTGTTACCTTCCCACCAAAGTGATCCCTATTTTTCTACTTGCATTTTTTACGTGCTTTCGAACTGCTAGGTTGGCAGAAGCTGGGACAAGTAACAGGAGCTCACCCTGTTATGTGGCGCTAGGGATTCAAACTGCTGAACTGCTGACCTTCCAATCAACATCTTAGCCATTGAGGCACCACGCCCCTATTATCACTTTTACTTCACTCTGATTAGCAAGTAGATTATAGAGCATCTGAGTCCTTTCCTCTCTGTTATGCTGTGATTCTACAATTCTAGAAAATGCTTTATTAAGTTATTTATAAAATTTATACGGCCAAACACCATTAGTTTGTCTATTAACAAGCTGGCTGGCAAATCTTTCGCACGAAAGCACTATCCCTTACTGTTAATTAGCAATGTTTGGCTATGTATCTAATTAGCTATAAATAAATGAAGCTAGTTTGAAGTTTATAGCAAGTTAGATGCTACTAAAGGGAGAGGTAAAGAAGACAGAAGTAGAACTGTGACTGACCTAGTCCATAACTAGTTAAATCCACTCCTTGAGTTAAATATGTAATGCTTTCAAGGAGGAACATCATTTGGGATCAAACCAGAGGTAGGTTCCTACCAGTTTGGCCCGGTTCGGTCAAGTAGGCTGGCCACGCCCCTGAACCAGTACTATCGGCAGTGCCGTAGGCACTTCCATGTTGTTTTTGGCTTCTATGGATGCACAGAAGCAATTTTTTACTACTGTGCATGTGCGTGTAGCACACATTAAGTGCATGCACAAAGCACGTCCCTGAGCGATCTACCAGTTCCAAAAGCAGGAACCACCCCTGGATCAAACATATCTATTTCACTAAAATTGAAAGTCTCCTACCCTCCCCTTCTCCTTTCACTTCCCTCTTCTTCTAATTTATAAGTTTGGGAGTGAACCGCAACTGATAAAGAAAGTAAAATGGTGAAATCAATATTTTTCAACAATGTGAATTAAGAAATGAAAGATATATTTTGGGATGGTCCTATTATAAAGAAAAATTCTATCGTCAACAAACGCCTCCCCCCTCCACTTCTTGCTCTACACAACTATATAAATTATGTATTTATTGTTGACAATGTACATTAACTTTGCTGGACTTTTTTCTCCTTTTTTACTCAAGGTTTTTTTTTTGTAACTTCATTTTATTTGCTTAGTGGTTAAATGAAAGCTTGAGAAATTACAATAATTTGGAATCAATGTACATTTTGAAATGTTTATGCTTTTATTACCCTGGCAATTAGCACTTGAAAAATCCCACATACAATGAATTTACCTTTGCTGCATTATTCTCCTAGGCCTATACATACATTAGGTTTTGTGTTTAAGTATCCTGCTAAACCTATGAATTAAAGTCTTATAGATACTGGCTCCTTGGTGTATCTTTTAGTTTGGTGCTCGTAATCTCCTCCAAGGCTTCTTCCAAAAGATGCATTTTCCCCATTAAGAAAATCATAATATTCATTATGGTTGTTCAGTGCTTGCTTTTATTTCCCTTGCTGGCAGAATTTGCAATATTATTCAGGTATAACTTGCTTTCTTGCTGTTACTTTCTCGAAACCTTAAGCAGTCATAACTCATTAATGCTGTTATTGATTTCAAATTGATGGACTCCATTGATTTCCTTTCCCCATGAAACCACCTCTGTCATCTGTATTGCACTCAGAGGTGTTGCAAAAATCAATAGGGGGGAAGATTTAAAATGAAATTAGATGGACAAATATATTTAAATGAATCAATCTGGCTATTATTTTCTATCATTTTTGTTTTCAGATTAATATGTTGACAAGACAATGATAAGTCACCATGGGACTGCTTGAATAACAATCATTTCTAATTATTTTTAAGACTTGAAACATGCAATATGTATAATTCTCTTCATCATCCTTGAACTAATCATATCAGATAGGTCATAGGTTAGAATCATAGAATGTCCTATAATTCCATGGTTAACAAGTATATACCGTATTTTTGGAGTATAAGCCTCCAAAAAGAGGCTGAAAATCTGGGGGCATCTTATACACTGAATACAGCATTTTTTGCTTCCTGAAACCCTGCTCCCTTCACCAAAATCACCGTGCATAGCTTGTAGGAGACTTTCAGAGCGCTCCTGGGGGCTGAGGCGGGCTCAACCTTGCCCCCAGACCCCAGAAGCATTCTATAAGCTTCCTAATGCCCTTTTTTACAAAAACGGGCCAGTTTTTGCAAAAAAACCCGCTCTGTTGTTTGCTCATTTTTGCCTCCCGCCCCCCAGGAGCTCTCTATAAGCCTCCTAAGAGCTATTCATGCCCTTTTTAAAAAAATGGGCCCATTTTTGCGAAAAATAGGCTGTTTTGGGGAGGCCTTTAAAACCTTGGTGCATCTTACACTCCAGTGCATCTTATACTCCAAAATACAGTGTCTGTAGGTTTCCATGCTTGATATATACCACAATGGCATTTGCAATAATACATATGAGAAAGGAAAAGTTGACAAATAGAGTTGACAAATAGAGTTTGACTATCTCTTATGAAGGAAAGCTTTTGTGTTCTATAATCATTTTACTTCTTACAAGTGAAGGCAAATATACGTGTCCCAGGATAATGTCACAACTGAGTTGGTCACTGGGTCCAGAGGTTTATTCTACCAAACTTTCAGACCAGAGATGGTATTCTCCCAGTTCACCCCAGTTTGGGCGAATTGGTAGCCACTGCAGAAGGCTCTGCCCACCTGCCCAGACATCATCATGGATGCTCTGGGCATGCGCAGAAGGTTCTGCACATGCGCAGAAGTGCTGCATGCGAGCAAAGCAAGTGTCCATGCACACGCTCCCAGTTCCAAACTAGTAGTGAAGGTAAGAGGATTTTATACTTTTATGTTTCAGACTTATGCTGAAGCCCATCCTCAGAAAACTTTTCTCTCTCCAAAAGGTGGAGACAGATTTAGCCCATGTCCGAAAGCTTGGAAAAGCAAAGCTCTGGTCCCAGTGAGTTTTTCCATATTGGAAATTTATTATCAACAACAAATTAGTGTCTCAAAGTTAAAATTCAAGACAAGCATTGGTTGGTCTTGTTGTTGAACTCAAGTTTTTGATGTCCTTGAAAGTGGCACAAAATGATGGGCTTTTTAGTGTAATTACCTGTTAGCATAATATTATGGCTTAGAGTCTTCAGTCACAATATTGAAGCAGAGATAATAATAGCTTATTTACTAAGAAACTGAAAAATGAAGGTTTAAGATTTGTCACCCAGAACTATAAAACTCGGGATGAAAAGGAATGCACTTGTGTTTTGCAGAAAACATAAACCCAGAAATCTGCATCTGTGGTTTGGCTGTAATCATTTTTTTTAATTTAATATTGAAAAAGTGTGGTGGGATAAATAGTCAGAACATTAACTAAGCTATACATTTTCTGACAGTTAGAACAACTTGCTTCCAGAAGTTGTGAATGCTTCAACACTGGAAGTTTTTAAGAAGAGATTGGACAGTGATTTGTCTGAAATAGTATGGGGTTTCCTGCCTGAGCTGTGGGTTAGATTAGAAGGTCTTTTCTATTCCATTCCATTCTATTCTATTCTATTCTTTCTATCATTTGGGTTAGGGTTAGGGTTAGGGTCAGGTTAGGGTTAAGTCTACAGTAGAGTTCGAGGGATGCCTTTTGTAATTAACTATGACTCTCTGGCATCTAGGAGAAAATGTTACGTGAATCTCAATATTATTAATAAGCTGTAACCTTAGATAGACAATAGAAAAAATAACACGAAAGTTTAAAAGTAGAAACTTCTCTTTCCATGTACAGTCCTTGACATTCTACTTAGAAGTATTTTGCCTTGACTTTTATTGCTGTTCCTCTCCAGTTTAAAGGTAAAGTCTATTTTAAACTTGGCTCTGACCCTGGTGACTTAATTGATATGACCATGGACCGTTTGTCTATTCTTTTCCTTTTGGAAGAAGACCGGAAGTCTCTGCTCCAAAAATAAACTAGAACTGACTCTGCTTAACTTCCAAGCCCGGATAAGGTCAGACTTGTGTTAGCTCCATAGAATTGGACAGAGAAGGTCAGAAACTGATGGCTAAGACTAGCTGATAAGAAGAAAGACTTTAGAGGCCTTTGGGAAAGGTCTGTATAAAATTGAAAACTCACATGAATTGAATTATGGAGTGGCACTCTGATTGCAAAAGCACTAACAGTGCAGGAAGTTACATATAGTTGGAAGGATTAGAAGCAAACAATATTTGACATAAGCAAGTTAAAAATAAGTTCTTGGTATATTAAATAAATTAGGAAAGTTTTAACACTGTAGATAAATTTGATAATAAGAGATATAAGAGTTGTAGTGGCACAGTGGTTCCAATGTAGTGTTTGCAGGGTAATTCTGCCCACTGCCAACAGTTCGATCCTGACCAGCTCAAGGTTGACTCAGCCTTCCATCCTTTCAAGGTCAGTAAAATGAAGATACAGATTATTGGGGGCAATATGCTAACTCTGTAAATTACTTAGAGAGGGCTGTAAAACACTGTGAAGAGGAATATACAGTAAGTCTAAGTGCTACTGCTATTGCTATAATACCTTCAAAGCTGTTAAGACTTGATTGTTTCTGTAAAACGTTACATAGCAGGTGTTATTGTTTGGATGTAAACTGAACTACATGCTTTAGATCACAAGACCTGACACCTATGACAATATATCATGCACTACAGCTTTAAAAAATGACAGAGACTACTTATATTTGCTAAAAAAAAAAAAACCTGGGGGTTGTGGTTTGTTACAGGTGAAGTAGACCATGAAGGATGAAATCAAAGGTCTCAACAATTACATAAATGTGAGCCAAGAGAGGATGTTAATAAATGTCTGCAAATGAAATATGCTGGTAGTGTATAAAACTGAATAGTTACAACAGTGAATGAAAATTTGAAAAGAGAAACCAACTTGAACAATCAATATCTGAAAATAATTGAAAGAGAAACAAATAGTGGCAAAACATGGCAGCAGCTTTAAATTGGAGCCTGCAAGAAGCAAGCAGAAATAATAATATTTATAGCACAAGAGTAAGCACCACAATAAATGCTACAAGAATAAATAAATAATAAATAAAAACTGAAAATAATAACAAATGCAGATTATGCCACAAGGAAAGCAAGTTGGTGGACATGTAATGTAATCAGCAGAGATAGCAAAATTACTGAGCAGATGTTAAAGCATGATCAAAAGATAAAAATAACAGCAAGGATTTAACCATTTAAATACAGAAATTATGAAACAAGCTAACAACTCCTTTATTATCAGGCCATTATGAACTATAAATCATATAATTAAGTATATTTTACCTTAAGCATTTAGTTAATGAAAAAGCTTATTGACCCTAAATTAAGAGGAGGAGGAGGAGGAGGAGGAGGAGGAGGAGGAGGAGGAGGAGGAGGAGGAGGAAGAGGAGGAGGAGGAAGAAGAAGATTTTACAGAAATTTTTAAAGATTAGAAACACAAAAATATTGGACAAAAATTTGGAATTGGGTGCAAGAAATTACAGGAGAACAGATAAAATACAAACCCGAAATCTTTCTACTGGGAATAATCAAAGGAAAATATGCAAAGAAAATTAAGTACATATTAACACATCTGCTAATTACAGCTAGAATAGCATTTGCCCTATGCTGAAAACAAAATAATACCCCCTCGGATGAATTAGTGATAAAAAAAAACTTTGGATTGTGCAGAGATGGACAAATTAACACTGAAATTAAAAGATAAAGAAGAAAATGAAATGAAATTATGAAATTTGGAACAATTGGTACAAATGGCTGCAAAACAAGAATAAAATTAATTATGCCAAAAAACATAACATATATATCTGTATAAAGGTGTGTAAATATAGAAGCGAAATATTATATACATGTACAGATATGATGACATAACAATGTTGATGTAATGACTGTAAGGTGTTGTAGAAGGGAAAAATAATAAAAAAAATCTGCTAATTATAGAAAGAAAAATAAAACAAAGCTAAATAAATAAATAAATAAATAAATAAATAATCATGTTTCCATTCATTAGACAGAGAATGGGTGCAATGGGGTTGAGAGGAGAATAGAAATAGGAATATTTCCCAAGGTGAAGACCTTTTCAACAATCCCCATTACATCCCATTGATGAATGAAGAGACTAAGTTTCTGACTAGAAACACTTAACAGCAACTGATAGGTCCTCTGTACCTTATCTGTCAAATTGTCATCTCATGATCAACTTGGCTAATATTCACTCTGTCTCCCAGTAAAATTCTTCTTTTCATCAGCTTTACATTGAGGAAAGAATCTCCTGGCTTGAGATGTCAGGTGAAAAATAATTTAAATCCAGCTGTATTTTTTTTCCACGACTAGGTTAAATTTTCTAGTCCTCAGATCTCCATGGTAGATAAAAAGCCAGCTCCACCAGGGTTTAGGATATGTTGAGACTGAGATAGAAGATGTGCTCAGTGTCCTCTACTGATAGATCTACATTGCATCCCCAAAAGCCAGGGGACACATCTATCATCCATTGTCTATCTGACTTCTATCTATCTATCTATCTATCTATCTATCTATCTATCTATCTATCTATCTATCTATCTATCTATCTATCTATCATCTACCTATCATCTACCTATCTATCTATCTATCTATCTATCTATCTATCTATCTATCTATCTATCTATCTAATTTAGCAGAGTAGCAAACAATTCTGAGCATTACAAGCTTAAAGCAAACATAACAGCAGAATGCTTCAAATTCTACAATCTGAAGAGGCAGAATCGTGAATCAGAATACATTATTGATTTGAAAGACCTCACAGATTTCTGGGATTCTTTTTTCCCTCTTTTTTAGAAAAATGTTCTAGAGAATATGTTGTAGGGGGAAAATATGTTTATGAAATAAATGTTGCCATTCAAAGAAATTGCTGGACTTTACGGGAACAAAGCTCCACAGATGGCAGCTACTCTGGAAGCAACATTGAAAACGCAGTAGGACTTAACTGTTGTATAAAAAAAGGAGATTTGCAGGAACAAATAAACAAGTTGCAGAGTTCACATCCAAAATTTAGAGAATTGGCAAGAGCTTTTCTTTGCAAAAGACTTGCATTCTGCTACAGTTTGCAAGCATTGAAGGCTTGTTAACCTTGGGCTTGAGTCAGGAAAAAGGATGTCAGTGTAAAATTTCCCACATTCCCCCATAACTGATTTCTATTCAGCTACTATAAGAAGGAAGGAGGGAGATAATGCTGCTACATTAATTTTAATTTTATGAGCCAAGTTAAATATTTTTTGTTGAGTCTTTGGAGCTTTTGGAAATTAGTTGTTTGCTTACTGAGTTTTCATTACCCATCTAGATAACATTATCAATACAAGTGAATGAAAAGTTTGTTACTGGTTTAAGTAGAGCAAGCTTGTTTGTTTGTTTGTTTGTCAAACATATATGTTATGTACAAGCATATGTTGTTAAATTTACATGTTTTCACATGCTCACCGGGGATTGGTTGCCCAAACCCCAGGAAGTTTAAAAAACTGTCATTGGCCGGCTGGTCTGCCAGAGCTCCTTAAAAGGCAGCCCAGCCGGCAGAGCGCAGTCACTTATTCTTGAAATAAAAAGTGCTGAAACTCACTCATGCCTCTCACCTGCTGCTTCTCGCTGATCCCACACTAGTGATGAAGGACAAAGGGAACTGAGACCCTCATGGACAAGTGGTCGATTCTCACAAGGACCAAGACCCTGCACCAGCGATATTCGACCCGCAGACGGAGGACTGTCACATGTACATGGGGCAATTCCAGATGTTCTTGGAAGCCAATGACTACCAGGACCGGCTGGACAATAGAAAGCGGGAATTATTCCTAACTTACTGTGGAACGAAAAAGGCAAGCTCTGGCAGCCCAGTCAGCAGAGCGCAGCCACTTACTCTTGAAATATTCTTGAAGTGCTGAAACTCATTTAGGCCTCTCGCCTGCTGCTTCTCATCGATCCAACAGTATACAAGATACCAAGTATAGGTATGAATATAAACATGAACAAAAGAAGTAACTACAGATAAATGGGGGCAGTAAGAAAGGGATGGTAGGCATGCTTGTGCGTTTATGCCCTTTATGGACCTCTTAGGAATGGGGTAGACAGTTTGAGATTGAAGCTGTGAGGGTTTGAGGCTGTAACAATGAGTCAGGGAGAGCATTCCAGGTGTTGACCACTCTGTTGCTGAAGTTTTCTGTGCTCAAGTTTGAAGCAGTTTACCTTCAGTTTGCATCGATTGTTTGCCCATATATTATTGTGGTTGAAGAAGTTGTTGACAGGCAAGACATTGTAGCAGACAATTGTGTGTATTATACTTAGATTGACGGACTATTTGTTTGGGAGAGAATCGTTTTCTCCTTGGTGGTTCCTTCTTTTAGTGTCATATAACAATATAAATCTTTATAGATTCAAAGTGGCAGCTAATTTTGTTTTATTTATTTTAAAGCAATGACACAAGAGCCCATGAAAAAGAATTATGCGTCAAACCATTGAAAACTTTAAGTGACTTGATTCCAGGCTTAAAACCAGTGAGAATCTATTCTAAAAAGTCAGAACCAAGGAAAAAATACTCTTAACCATGATTAGTTTTAATGCAGTAAAGCCAAATTACCCTGGGTTTATAATCAACTGACGCTCACGGAGGCATGAGCCACCAATATGTCTTTCAAATACTGGGTGTGCCTATATGCATGGCATGAATTCTCAAGAACCATAAATTTGTTTTGGTATCTTTCTGAAGCTCCCGATCAATATAACAATTGGTAAGAAAAGGAGATAAGAAAGGAAAAAAAATAGTATAAACCACAACATTCTGAATTCAAATCAAAGAGTAGACTTACTATGTGTCCCCTCTATTTCAGCTGGAAGAAATAGTATGTCACAAGACATTCAATGTCAGCAAGTTCTTCCTTGTGCATTGACTTTAGGAGAGTGTCAAGCCAAGATTTATGCTTCAAAATGCATCAAGTACCAAATTTGATGAGTTTTAAAGCAGTTGAGTACCGAGGTATGACTATACATCCATATTATTTTCTGACTGCATCTAGGGCCTTCCTTCCTTCCTTCCTTCCTTCCTTCCTTCCTTCCTTCCTTCCTTCCTTCCTTCCCCCTTTCCCCCCATCTGTTCCCATATATATAAGCATAAAGCTACAAACTTGAAATTTGGCATGTATGTTCCTCTTGGCTTCTAGGTGTGCACTAAGAAAGGATTTTTGGAAATGTCCATCAGATCATTAGTATTTCTTATATTATTATTAACACGCTCTGATGCTAAGGAGTTAGATGTTCCACTCTCCTTCCCAACCTGAAAAGAACTCTGTTGGATTTGCCACTTGGGCATGGGTGGTGCCAGCACATGACTCATCCAGCCTGCGGGCTGGCAGTGTAGATATTCTATCCCCTCTCCCCACCTGAAAAACACTCCGATGCTAAGGAGTTATACTGAGGGAGAGAAATGAATAAAGTAGGAGAAGCCTCTATGGGGCAAGCCTGAGGGAGAGAAGGGGATAGGAGAGGATTAATGGGGCCAGCTTGAAGAAGAGAAGGGAGAAGTAGAGGAGAGGTTTCTGTGGGGTGAGCCTGAGGGAGGTTTCTGTGGGGTGAGCCATTCGAGCTGTGAGTGCCTCCACCTGTACTCTGGACCCGTGTCCCTCCTGGCTGGTTGCCAACAGCAGTGAGGTGACACGTGGCTGGATCCAGGCAGTTGTAACCGCCTCCCTTCGGGAGGGGCACTTCCCCGCCGCACTTAAAACGGCGGTGGTGAGACCCCTCCTGAAGAAACCATCCTTGGATCCAGCCGTTTTAAATAACTACTGTCCTGTCTCCAACCTTCCCTTCGTTGGGAAGATTGTTGAGAAGGTGGTGGCCTTCCAGCTTCAACGGGCCTTGGAGGAAGCTAGTTACCTTGACCCCTTCCAGTCCGGCTTCAGACCCGGTTACAGCACAGAAACCGCTTTGGTCGCATTGACCGATGATCTCTGGAGGGCCAGAGATGGAGGCCATGCGTCCATCCTGGTTCTCCTTGACCTCTCGGCGGCTTTCGATACCATCGACCATGGTATCCTTCTGTGACGACTGCGGGAGGTGGGGGTGGGAGGCACTGTTTTGCAGTGGTTCTCCTCCTACCTCTCGGACAGGTCGCAGTCGGTGTTGGTCGGGGGGCAGAGATCGTCCCTGAGGCCCCTAAAATATGGGGTGCCACAGGGCTCGGTCTTATCCCCCCTACTATTTAACATATACATGAAACCGCTGGGCGAGATCATCCGGAGGCACGGGATAAAATACCATCAATATGTGGACGATACGCAATTGTATCTGTCCGCCCCGTGCCAACTCAATGAATCGGTGGATGTGATGAACCAGGGTCTTGAGGCCGTTAAGAACTGGATGAGTGCTAACAAACTGGTACTCAACCCGGACAAGACCGAGTGGCTGTTGTGTTTCCCTCCCAACAATTTGGCTAATGTTCCACCTATCAGGCTGGGGGGTCAAATTCTATACCCCTCAGATAGGGTTCGTAACTTAGGAGTCCTCCTGGATCCACAGCTGACCTTCGACCATCATCTGTCGGCTGTGACCAGGGGGGCATTTGCCCAGGTTTGCCTGGTCCGCCAGTTACGACCCTACCTGAATCAGGAGGCTCTCACAACAGTCACTCGAGCCCTTGTGATCTCTAGGCTGGAATACTGCAATGTGCTCTACATGGGGCTGCCCTTGAAGTGCATCCGGCGGCTGCATTTCAACCCACATAACACCCATCCTTTGTGAGCTGCACTGGCTACCTGTTGATCTCCGGGTGCGCTTCAGGGTCCTGTTGACCACCTTTAAAGCCCTTCATGGTAGTGGATCTGAGTACTTGAGAGACCTCCTTCTGCCGATTACCTCCCTCCGACCGATAAGATCGCACAGACTGGGCCTCCTCCGAATCCCATCCGCCAGTCAATACCGACTGGCGACTACACGGAGGAGAGCCTTTTCTGTTGCAGCTCCGACCCTGTGGAACGATCTCCCCGTCGAGATACGCACCCTCACCACCGTCCAGGCCTTCCGCGCAGCCCTTAAGACCTGGCTATCCCAACAGGCCTGGGGATAAGTCTTCGATTTGCCCCACCCGAGTGTGAATGTTGAATGCAAGTTGTGTTTTTATTACTTTATTTATTTTGTGCACATATTGTTTGTTTTGAATTTCACCCCCTCCCTAATGATTGTAAGCCGCCCTGAGTCCCCTCAGGGAAAAGGGCGGCCTATAAATCCAAATAAACTAAACTAAACTAAACTAAACTAGGGAGAGAAGGGGAGAGGAGCGGTCGATCGTAACTACTCATTAATTTTCAAGCTGTGTCGATTTATCAAGCCTGATCATATAGTTTCGTAGCGGAGCATGCATATCCAGCATCTATCTATCTATCTATCTATCTATCTATCTATCTATCTATCTATCTATCTATCTATCATCTATCATCTATCATCTATCATCTATCATCTATCATCTATCATCTATCATCTATCATCTATCATCTATCATCTATCTATCTATCTATCTATCTATCTATCTATCTATCTATCTATCTATCTATCTATCTACACACACACACACACACACACACACAGTGAGAGAGAGGACTAGCATGTGCTGCTCTATCATTTTACTCAGTAAAATGAAGGCTTTGTTTTTGAATAAAAACAATGGATGGCAAGGCATTATAAGGTGATCTTCAAGAAAACAGCACATTGTTCTAACAGCTACATCTCACCAAGGCCATCTAGGAGCATCTGTAGATGTTCAGAAGGATGTCAAAAGAAGAGAAGATAAAGGCTAGACTACAGAATTGAAACAGCTCCTCTTTTTATACATATTGCACATCGATGCAAGGGGGGAAAAAGCAGACCTTCACCTGCTTGATCATGGGCATTATCTTGACAATCATCCTGATGCCTCTAAAGGTTTGTGTTTTGAATTGGGGTTTGCAATACACAACTACCTTCCAGTAGTCCGGGAGACACTTACATGCAAACACAATCTAGCAAAAAACAATTTAAAAGTTCAGGTGCTTCTCCAAAGCACCTGAAGGCAGGACAAAAAGCAATGGGTGGAAACTAATCAAATAACCTAGAACTAAGGACAAATTTCCTGACAGTTAGAACAATTAATCAGTGTAACGACGTCCCCAGTAGCTGTTTATGCTCCAACACTGGAGGTTTTAAAGAAGAGTTTGAACAACAATTTATCTGAAATGGAAAAGATTTTCTTCCTTGAGTGGAGGGTTGGATTAGAAATGCTCCAAGATCTCTTCCAACTTTGTTATTCTGTTAATTGATTGATTCATATGCACAAAGTTGGGGGAATCTTGAATGCTGTAAAAGCTAGTTGAAAAATGATGCATATCAAAAGAGTTTACATGGATATTAATAATTTAAATTCGCAACCTTTGCTCACAACATGCAGCTTACGGTATGTCAAGGCTATTTCATCAAGGCTCTTTCTTTGTTTTAAAAGATGTTTCCAGCCTGCAGTGAAATGTTACTACGTCAAATAAATTTGCTTATCTGAGAGCCAATTGAGTCTGAAGTGGTTTTCTCCCCCCTTTTTTAAAAAGGAAGGTCAAGTTGTTTTACAGCATACCTTTCCCATTTCAAACCTCATTCATTCAATCGTTAAAACAAAATCTCTTATTCTACATAAACTTCAAGAAGAAAAAGCATTCATTATAAAAAATGATATAATTAACTTGGTGATTTTAATTGGAAAATAATACTAATAATATGATTGGCTAATCAACTG
Source organism: Thamnophis elegans (assembly GCF_009769535.1). NCBI lineage: Eukaryota > Metazoa > Chordata > Lepidosauria > Squamata > Natricidae > Thamnophis > Thamnophis elegans. Next base: position 50,096,798 of record NC_045551.1, read on the forward strand.
CAAAAAATAACAGGTGTCAGTAGAAACATCAGAAGCTATGTGCAAAGATTATTGGCACAATGGAAGACACACTTGATGTTAGATGGTGACAGACTGGTAGAGGTTAATCTCAAGGGAGCAATATTTCAAGGAGACTCACTATCAACTGTTATAACCCAAGGCTGGTGTGCAAGGAACATGAGCTAGGCAGAAACTTGACAACTTTTATTCAACCACCATTTCCCACAATCCCCACAATCCAGCAATTCTCAGTCTATTCCCCAAGGTCTATGCCCCCAGGTTACCCTTATAATCCAAGAGCTAGGCTCGAACACACACGCCCACACATGCTTTGTGCAGCTTGCTGGCAGAAGTCCATAGGAGCAGCACCGCTCAGGGGGCAAGGCAGGCTCTTAAACTTGGCTCAAAGTTCATAACAAATATCAAAACAAAGGATCAAACCTCAGTCCACACCAGCAAGAATTATGGAGCAAAGTTCTTCTTGGAGCCATAGAGCGTGTTGCCATTAAATACAACCTTTGTTCTTGACAAAACCTCCTCACCACGGCATCTCCTTAAATGCTACTCTCTAGCTGATCCTCGAGAGGAGAGGCAGGGCACCCTCCTCCTGAGTAGTCAGGTCATCCTGTGCTGACTCTGCCTCCTCTTCATTCTCTGCACTTGGGATCAGGTGGGAGAAACATCTGCTCATCTCTTCTCTGCTGTCTGCCCTTTCCATCTCCTCCCCACTTCCTCTGTCAACCTATGCCCTCTGTTCCTCCCTGCCTACACTTCCAAAGCCCAAAGGACCTGGGACTGCCTCATCCTCATCCCCAGGTCATTCCTCAGGGGCCATGGGGACTGTGCTTCCCCCTCTGTCAGCCCCATCTCCATCTCCTCATTTTCCTCCTTAGACCCAGGCTCCAACGGGCCCATGACATCAACATTATTAACATTCACTATCAACATTTGTCATTGCGCTGATTTATCTGTCAACAATATCAACCAATGTTGGGCCCTTGAACATCAAAAACATTTCCCAGGCTATCCCACCTCTTTTAACTATACAACCTGAAGCTCTATGGAAAAACAGCATCTGAAATAGAATAACTACTCAACACTGTCTGTTCATATTGCAGTGGAATTGGAAATGGACAAATGTTCCAGTTACTATCAATAAGGTAAAGACAGTGAAAACTCAAGATCCCCTGTGAGTCTGGATGAAGATGATCACTACAAATGCCGGGCATCCTTCAAGCTGACTACATCAAGCATGCTGAGGTTAGAAGTAAATAGTAATGAGTGAAGATCATAAAATCGAAACTCAGGGGAGGAAAACATCAAGACCTCGGCTATTCCAATAATTTAATACATAGCTGGATTAGTGGAGTGGACTCAGACAGAACTAAAAAAAAAAAAAAAAACCTAAATAGGAAGACCTGAAAAATAATGACAATCATGACATTCATTCCTGCAGCAATGTTGACAGACTCTACTTACCAAAGAAACTAGGCAGGCATAGAATGTTGCATGTACACTAGTCAGTTGAAGAAGGAAAAGGGCATTAGAAGAATATCTGAATGACACTGAATATTTATAATATAATATTTATGATATTTATTTTTATTGCATATTTTTCTTTACATGTCTTTATCACATATTTAACAGATCTGTGGCATTATTCATACAACTAGAATTAATATTCATATGTATACATTATATACATTCTATTTCCAAATGTTCTAACCCCATGTACATTTCCATTTCTTATTTTTATTGTCTATCCATTCATACCATTTCTCCCATACCGCATAGTATTTTGAATCATCCTTTCCCTTTAACTCTAATGTGAGTTTGTCCATTTCTGCATAATCAAATATTTTTTTGATTACTAATTCATCTGGCAGAATACTATCTTTCTTCCAATATTCAAAAATATTCCAAAAGCAATCCTTCTGCCGTTATTATATGTAATATCAAGTATTTTAACTTTCTATTATACTTTGGCATAATTATCCCCAGGAGCAACATTTCCGGTTTTAATTCTGTTCGACATTTGGTTAAATCCTGCAGTGAATTCCATATAGTCAGCTGTTGTGCCCGGCAGGAGCCGTTGGAGCTGCCGCCAGACTCCGACAGCGAGGGGTCTTATGAGTTGGCCCTGGACGAGGTGGAGAACCCTGGACAGGGTTCTGACTCCAAGCAGGGCGTGGAGAGACTGGTTGGCCACCAGGTGGCACCTGAGCCTTGGATCAGTAGGGAGGAGACAAGAGTGAGTGATCCAGAAAACACCTGTGAGTTGTTCCAAGATGCACGCCATCGAAGAGCTACTCGGCGTCAAGAACAACTGCGCAATTACAGGAAGTGATTACGCTCAGCTGATGCTCATTAAGATCCTCTCCTGATTATAAAAGTGACTGCTTGTGCCACGCCCTTTTGCAGAAGTCAACATTAAGGACTAACAAGAAACAAACTTGGCAGGCTGGATTGCTGCCAGAGTTTGTTTGCATTGCTGCCAAGTTTTGTAGGACTTGCTGCCAGAGTGCTTAACTCTTTGTTTATGTGGCTTGTAGCCAACAAGAATCTGGACTGATTAAAAAACATTCTCATTTATGTTGGTTTCGGCTTTCGTTCCTGGCGGAGAAGGGGTGGTCAGAACAGTGAGCCAATATTTTTTTGCTTCAGGGCATGACCACCATGAGTGAAAGAAGATACCTGTTTGCATTTCCAGCATTTTGGGTTTAAATTTGGATACATTTTGGCCAATCTTGTTGGCGGGAAGCTAGTATATTATGAAGCCTTACTGATATTAGAGAAACCTAACTGGTGTACATGAAAGATCAAATAAAGGATAGAAAAGAGAGATGGCAAGGCGAAGTATTACATTACTTTGCAAAAGTATTACAAAAAACATCTAGCAAGTAAAGCAAATCACTGCAATATTGGCAATGGCTAAGGACAAGGAAGTTGAAGAAACCGACAGAAGGACTAATTCTCATAGTACAAAATCAAGTCTTAGGAACAAATGCATACAAAGCCAGAACTGAGAAGACAGCAGCAAACAACAAATTATGCCTCTGCAAGGAAACTGAAGAATCAATGGACCATTGAGTTAGCTGCTACAAGAAGTTGACACAGGCTGACTATAAACAATAGTGTGACAAAGTAACAACAATGGTGCATTGGAAGATCTGCAAGAAACACCCTGCCACGAAGAAGAGGAGATCAAACTATTTTCCAAAAGACCAGAAGGCAAGATAAGAAATAATGGATAGAAACTAATAAAAGAGAGAACAACCTAGAACTAAGGGGAAATTTCCTAACAGTGATAACAATTAACCAGTGGAATAGCTTGCCTTCAGAAATTGTGGGTGCTAGTTAGTTAGTTAGTTAGTTTATTTGTCTTGTATGCCGCCCACTCCCGAAAGACTCCGGGCGGCTCACAATAAACAAGGGGAGGGGGATAAATAGACAAAACAACACTTTAAAAATACGCAACATTCACAGTTTCTGTGGGGCTGGATATTTCACAAGCCCCCCGGCCTGCTGGAGCAGCCAGGACTTGGTGGCTTTGCGGAAGGCCGGGAGGGTAGCTCCATCGCTGGTGGGTTTTGAGAAGAGACTAAGACAGCCACTTGTCCAGGGTGATATATGTTCTCCTGCTTGAGCAAAGAGTTGGATTAGAAGACCTCCAAGGTCCCTTCTAACTCTGCTATTCTGTACTTTCTGCGAGCAAGAACTGGGGATCATAAAACAGAGAAATTAATAGAAAATGACGGAGCCAAAGTGCTTTTGGAGTTTATAATTCAAATAGACAACCACCTGTTTCATAGCACACCAGACTTAGCAATTGTTGATAAAAAGACAAAAAAGTCTGGATGGTGGACATCACAGCACCTGGAGATAGCAGAATAGAAGAGAAATAACTAAAGAAAATCTCTCTCTCTTTCTCTCTCTCTCTCTCTCTCTCTCTCTCTCTCTCCCTCCCTCCCTCCCTCCCTCCCTCCCTCCCTCTCTCTTTCTGTCTCTGTCTCTCTGTCTCTCTGTATCTCTGTATCTCTCTCCACAATAGATAGATAAATGCCAAATGTGGTCTAAACATCTTGCTACCAACCATAATGCTTGGTAATACATGCAAAGCAAATGCAAAATATTTGCCACCTCTCTGAACTTTACTCCCTGACATGGCCCCTTTTTGTTCTTGCTGTTTCTTGTTCCTACATCTAATGAAGCAGTTTAATTTTTTATCCTCCTTCAGCGAGGTGCAAAGTTGCAGCAAGTGCCTAATATTCCTTGCCCACTTAAACAGTGGGTGAAAACAAAGGTCTCTGAGGCACCAACTGTGCTCTGAATTGAAACTAATGATACAACCATTTTTAAAGAAAAATATACTTATATGGGGTCTACAGGGATTTCATCCGCCATTTTTAGAGAAATCAGCAATTTATTGATCAAATGAGCTGATACATAGTTTTTGAGTACTGACTGTCTTGTTTCATGTTTGAAATTACGACTGTGTAATTTGTAAAAAAAAAGAAAGACTCTGTAAAAAAAAAAATCTTGTGCAATAACATTTATGACCATCCCAGCATTTCCATGGTCAAGAGGAATCAATGTCTCTGTGCTTCTCACTCAGTTTGCAACAAGCAGAGTTTTAATGGAGAACTCAGAAGAAAAATCACAATATACGGCGACTTGGAGTTTTTCTTAATGACCAAATGGAAAGGAACATTGTAATCCTGTTGGGGTCAGGAGATGTTTCCATACTTTGGGATGGAATTGCTGGTCCCAACAATGGTTACTAAGCAAGGACTTCTTGAAATTACTTTGGTTCCAAATCTCTTTCAAATGTATGGTGTCCAGTGGTAACCCTTATACAAACCACAAGTAGAACTAGAGACAAAGTATGTAATTGTGACTCTGCTTTTTCAATTTCCAAGGCAGAAGTTTACACTATTGCTATTAACAGCAAGTAGAAGAGTTTTCCCCTCTGCACATATTCTAATATTATTTGCATAAATAGTTTTTTATGCATTTTCCCTAATCCACACATTTTTCCTTTCATTGATCCACCGATATTCTTTTTTAAACTTCTCATTAGCAAAACTCATTTGGGCATTGTGAAACACACACACACACACACTGTTCCAATCTGCTTTTAAATTGTCCTTCCTTGCATCCCCTTTCCCTTCTTCCTGGTAGAAAACCCAAGGCTTTTAAACACTTCAAGGGTCATTTCCTTCTCTTTCTTGTTGGTTGTCTCCAAACTCCAACTTCTCATGATTCTTACAATTCTCACTAATTTTCTCCATTTTCCATCATATCCAAAGGATTCGTGGGTTTCTTTTTGCTTCCTTTAAAACATTTAAGGCCATTGAACTGAAATTTCAGATTATAATGTAATTAATGCAATTTTCACAAAGAAGCAATTTGTTGACACACACACAAGTATGAGACTAATTACTTGTAGAAAATTGTTGTCACACAGGATAGGGGATCCACTTTTGCTTTCTCTGAAGTGTAGATATTAGCTTTTCTCTTGCTCATCCCTGTACACTGAAATGTCTCCAGCACATGGGGAGCCAAATAACTTGCTTTACAATGCATGACTGCTTTGTGTATTTAATATTTTCCACATTTAGCAATAGGGGAAGACAGTAAGAATCAAACCACTGAGCTGGAAAATCAGTAGGCCTATTTGGAGTATAATCCTTTAGTCCAGTGTGGCTTTTATTAGTAACATGTAATTAAAACACACCCACAGAAACACCTACACACAGAGAAGCATGATTGAATGTGCTTAGAGGGATTTGATGATGGTGAATGAAATAGTCATCAGACTTAACTGGGTTCTATCCCAAAGTTTCTACTTTTGGAAAAACTACTGTATAAATCTGAAGTTTAGAAACATATTGATAATGAGTATATTGTGTATCTTCCAAGTTATTTACATTGGCTATCTGTCATCATGTTAATCTGCCTGACTTTCATGGTCTACGTATTCAACAATTCAAAGGTGATTTTTTTAAAAAAGGAACCAAAGGAAATATCTACCCAAGCTGTTAATGTGTAAATAGTAGACAAATCTTTTACCAATCTTTTTCAAGTACTTCAAATATGTTATATAGTATATATTGCACACCCTAGTATAAACTTATAGTAGTAAGAGCAGTAACATTCAATCACTACAAATGTTCACACTGAAATTAAATCTTATGTTCATACTTCCCAAATTAATAAGCACTCAATCACAATTGAGAAATTAAAAAAAAACCTCACTGAGTAGGTGGGTTGCAATATGCAAAATGCAGATTTACATATCATCCTCCCAAACATGTTTTAGAGCCACATATTCATGATAATTGCCTTTTATGTGTAAGTACTGCAAAACAGCTTAATTTATATTTAAACTAAAGGGTGCACATCATCAAAATGTGAGCATGCCCCAAGTCGTTGGAAGCTGAATGCTAGTAATGGAAGAACTGTGCAGGAAATGTAAATTTAATTATAGTATAAACTGGTTTAAAATTGCAACTTTATTTATAAGCTGTATAGACATACATAAGCAAGTGAACATCATCCTTAAATAACCAAACATCTCTGTTGCCTTTTGGAACAACATGATTATTATCTCTTTATAGTATGTGTAAATTTGGTGATGGATCCTGGAAAAACACAGCTGCTTCGAAACTGCTTGCAGTCAGATGCTACATTTCTGTTCTGCCTCTAAGAAAAGACCTTCTAAAAGTTCTGATCAAGAAAAAAAAATCAAAGTTCTCTTATGGTTGGTTGCACAGTCAGCCAAATGTTTAGACTGAGTTTGGCATCCACCCATCAAGCCCTTCCAAGTACTATGGAGAGGCAGATGTTGTTATTTGATGGTGTTAAAAATATTTTTGCAGGATGTAAGGGATCTATTGCCATGATGGCGAACCTATGGCACATGTGCCACAGGTGCAGTGGTGGATTATGACTGGTACGCCCCAGTATGGGTGTACAGCTGCCTGCTGAGAGCACCAGGTAGCGTTCCAGTACAGTGCTCAGAAGGGCCCACCCAGCTGCTCTCTTACCGCTATTTGAGCCGATCGGGGCTTTCGTGCACACGCAAGGAATGTAGGGCGCCTGCACGATGCTCCACCGAATAGCTGGAGTGTCGCAGGCGATAAGTACACATGTGCATGCTGCACACATTCACGTGGTGGATGCCAGACCCCATTGCAGCATACAGGTTTTAATGGGATCTGGAACCCACCACTACACAGGTGGCACGTGGAGCCATTTCTGAGGGCATACGAGGCATTGCCCTGTCAGCTCCAGTGCACATGCGCATGCTGGCCAGCTGATTTTTCGCCTTGATTTTCGGCTGGTTTTCTCCCTCCTGAAGAGAAAAACAGCCCAACAGGCAACTCAGAAATCTGAGTTGTGCAGACACTAATGAAATGATCAGTTGCTTCACTGCAAGTCAACATTTGCTGTCATTTGTTACATGCTGAATGTTCACCTTTGTGCAATTAGTTGACAAAGTTTGTTCTTAACTCATTAATACAAAGCCTTCAGTTTCTTTCTTTAATGCTCCTGATCTTAATGAACTCTATATGTGTTTTAAATGTGTTTTCCCCCTTCTATATCCTTCAATTATTGGCCACGCATTGGCTCGTTCTTCCAATTAACAAATCGGTTTTCAGTTGTTTCTTTTCTACGTATATAAACCTTTCACCTTTGTTGTTCTCAAGAGCTTTTCTTTTTTTTTTTAAACAGAACTTTTTATTTTTCTTTAAAAAAAACACAAATATGTCATTTGTCAATCATTAAAACATTGAAGTACATTTTTTTTTGTTGTGTGTACCCCTCCCTCCCTCCACCCCCCACCCCCCCTCCTCCTTCCCCCCCCCCCGACTTCCCAGAACCCGTACCCGGTATGGATTTTTAACTAACACAGTCTAAAATCTATTGAGAAAAAGGAAATAAAGAAATTAATGACATTCTAGATTGACCTTAGCTTCTTCTTACTGAACTAACTTTTAACAGTTTAAATCATTTCTGATCTTAAGCATAGGCTAACTGGAATTTCTTAGTCCCGTATTTATTTTGTATATAGTCAATCCATTTTTTCCAGTCTCGTTTATATCTCTCATTTGAATGATCTTTGAGATATGCCGATATTTTAGCCATTTCAGCTAAGTTTGTTACTTTCAATGTCCATTCTTGGATTGTAGGCAAGTCTTCCTTCTTCCAATATTGCGCCACCAACAGTCTTGCTGCAGTTATCAGGTGCAAAGTCAAATTGGTCTCTACCACTGTAAAGTCAGTACATATACCTAGTAAAAATAACTGAGGACTAAACTTTATCCTTCTTTTAAAAACATTTTGCATGACCCACCATATTTTTATCCAAAATGCCTTAACCTTTTGGCAAGTCCACCATATATGATAATATGTAGCATCGAGAGAACCACACCTCCAACATTTAGGCTGTACATTCGGATACATAGAAGCCAACTTTTTAGGATCTAAATGCCATCTATAGAACATCTTGTAAAAATTTTCTCTCAGATTTTTTTTGAGAATCTCAAGAGCTTTTCTTGATTGACTTCCTTTAGCAACTGTTCTTGGATTTTGTTAATGAAGTTATTCACGCCATTTTGATTTACCTCTAGGAGTCCTCTACCTCCTTTGGCTCTTCATAAGTATAGGTAATCCATATCACTTTTGGTGCAATGCATGGTGCATTGTCATTAGTTTTCTTCTCTTCTGATCCAAGATTCCCAGTTCCATCTAGGGACCAATCAGCAATTTTTACTTTATATTGACTAACAGAGACTGCCCAGGTATGGATTGCTTTAATGATGTTTCCACCGATGTTTCCACCGATTAGCTCTGATTTTAAAATTTTGTGAACATGTTTGGTATTTCTGGGAGACGTATTTTCACAGACTCGATTGTGTAATAAGTTGGAATCTTCCAAAATTCCAAATTTGCAACCTTCTTTAAGTGCCTCTGCCTTTACCAAACCTTCATGGCTAAGCTGTATTCTATCTTCCTCAGTGATTTTGCCTGACTTCATAGCGATGGTTGTGCACTTGTGAATGAGACTGAGTGGCTAGTTCGCTCTCCCCACCATCCAAGTTGTTTGCCATCAATTACCCTGAATGGAATGGCATATCCCAAACTCGGTGGATGCACGTTGCCAAAGACCAGATGATAGGAAGGTTTTTCCCACTGGCTTTTTGTGTGCTCATTCCTAGATTGGTAAGCACAACTCTGATCACTCAAGCTTTTGTCACCTACCAGTCAGACTGCTGGCAGTCCTCCACTTACAACAGTTAATTTAGTGACTGTTCAAAGTTACAATGGTGCTGAAAAAAGTGACTTATGACCAATTTTCACACTTATGACCATTGCAGTATCCCTATGGCCACATGGTTTACATTTGGATGCTTGACAACTGACTCATATTTATGACAGTTGCAACATCCCAGGAAGGGCTGGGTTCTAGCTGCCACCACTGCCGGTTCACTCAGGGATGTGCTGGGTTCGCACACGCACTTTGCGTGCACATGCACATGTGCAGTGCAACAAAATTTGATCTGCGCAGGCGCAGAAGGCAAAAACAAGATGGTGCTGCCAAGAGAACCAGTTCAGGGGCGTGGCTGGCCTGTGTCATTGCCGGTCCCAGCGACCCAGGCTGCCAAATTATTACCGGTTCAGCCGAACTGGTCCAAACCAGTGGGAACCCACCTCTGATCCTTGGGTCATGTAATCCCTTTTTTGTGCCCTTCTAACAAGCAAAGCCAATGAGGAAACCAGATTCACAGTAACAACGGTGTTACTGATTTAAGAACTGCAGTGATTCACTTAACAAATGTGGCAAGAAAAGTCATAAAATGGAGCAAACTCCCTTAACACATTTCTCACTGAACAGCATACATTTTGGGCTCAATTGTGATCATAGGTTGAGGGCTACCTGTCCTGCAACATGATCTATGTTGAACTGCCTTTAAAAGGTATTTGGAAGCTTTAGCTCGTCCAGAATGCAGCACCTGCAATGTAATTAGTTGCACTAATTTGCAGGCTTCTAGGTGGGACAAGGAACCAGTTGTCATGAGGCTAGATTACTTGTAGGACACATCTCCTTGGTGGTTTCTGCCTGTCTCACTTGCTCTCACAGAACAGGCATGTTCAGTGAGGTAATATCAGCTGGTGGACTCTAGGAAGTGTCCAGGGGTGGGAATCTACTGGTTCAGACCAGTTCGGGCCAATCAGTAGCTCCGACAATCAATTGGGAGTGAACCGATTTGCTCTAACAATCAGCTGGGCCCACCCACCCGCCCTTGCATTTTACTGACCTATATCCTCTCAGCTGAGTCGCATGGCAGAGCAGATTGGCGTGCCTCGGCTGTTTTCCCTCCCCAGCAGTAATGCAGAAGGTAAGTTTTCTCAAAACTGTGTGCGTGTGCACAGTGCATGTCAGGCATGTGCGTACGTGAAGCACGTGATCACCGAACTGGTTGTTAAAGCAGTAGGACCCCACAACTGAAAGTGGATTGTCATGATCCCTGCTCTCTGAAACAATGTCCCTGAAGAGATATGAACAACCCCAAACATATTGGCCTTTTGAAAGGCCACAAAAGCTTGTTTTCCCCACAGGGATGAAGGCCGTACTTTTAGTTTAGATTTTCTTTTTTTATCGAGAGGGCCTGGAGCAGTGGTGGGTTTCAAATTTTTTTAGAACCTCTTCTGTAGGTGTGGCCTGCTTTGTGGGAGTGGCTTGCTGGCAATGTGACTGGGTGGGAATGGCTTGCTGGCCATGTGACCCAGGGGGGGTGGCTTGCCAGCCATGTGACTGGGTGGGAGTGGCTTGCCAGCCATGTGACTGGGTGGGCATGGTCAATTTGTAAAAGGTGGTGAAACTCACTTAACAATGCTCTTGCTTAGCAACCAAAATGTTGGCTGAGAAACTCTGGCATTTGAAGCACACAAGTCTTAAAGCTGTGAAGTTACAAGACCCTTGCACTCCAACCCTTTAGAAAAAAAACCGCAGGGCTGTTCAAACCTGACAGCTTTAAGACTTGTGGACTTCAACTCCCAGAATTCTTTCTCTTGCTCTTCCTCTTGATGATGTGTGGATGGGTGTGGGGAGGAAGCTGGATCCGGTTCTAAATGGCACTGTAGATTTGTGAAATAGAAGAGGTTAGAACTGGCAGGAACCCACCCCTGGCCTGGAGCCAAAATGTTCTTGTTCTGGCTGTTGCTGCTGTATTATATGGTATGCTCATAGCCCAGAGTGTAATTGGATAGATGGATGTCCTTACAAATTTGATAAATAATTAAACAATTCATAGTTGTCTTGCAAATCTTTCAAGGTTTTTGTTTTTTTTTTGAGAAAAAAATAATAACATCCAAGTTCTGGTTACAAGAGATTTATATACGAATCTCCAGCTTTTAAACCACAGAAACCTCTAAAGAATGGAAGGAAAGTAATAATCACAACTACTTGCCAAACAGAATTTCATTACAGTTGTATAGCTTGGCAAATGCTTTTTCTTAGACCAGGAAACGGGATGTAACAAGGCAGCAGGCTTTTAAGTAATCATAGGCAACTTTTCAATAAAATGGAAAGTCATTGTTAAAACCTTGTGCAAAAGCTAGAGTAGATGACTGATGGCATGTCAAAGAATCCATTAGATATTACCTGAAATGTATGTGTACTGCTCTTTAGTAAAAATGGATCACTCTTCAAAATCAATTACGTTTCATTCAATCTCCTTGATTAAACTTTGACCAACTACCCGGCTTTGGAACTCAAAAGGCTGCCTAAGTGTGTGTATTTCCTCCACTTTCAAGAGATTATTGCACACTGTTGTGCAGTATTGTCCTAGCCTACTGTTAAAAGGAAGGGTAGCTCGGCATTAAAAGGTTTTATTTTACTTAAGACTGTAGGGTTTCAGAGAATACCACATTGAGTTCGCAGGGAGTAAAGTTAAGGACCTGCATAAATCTTAGAAAGATTGGGAGTTTACATTTAGAAGCCTGGGAGGCACAGTTGATTGTTACAGGAAAGGAGAATAAATACAGAAGCTTTATAGTTCCAGTTGTGTAATATATCAGAACTAAAACACAGTCTGGTATAAGACAGGCTGATTCATTTTCCCATTCTTGCATTTTATATTGAAATGTGAGACATGGAGTAAATATTCATTTTACAAACCTACCTATTAAAATATTACACGCATTGTCTCTTGAAAAATAGAATCCCAATCCAAAAGCTTTAAGAAATGTGCAGATTTCACTTGAAATGAGTTCATATTTCTGCATCTTTTTACTTAGGATCAGTCCTTGACCAAATTTTGCACTAGCTCAAATCTGATCTGATTCCTGATTATTCTTTTTTGTTAGTTTTCCATCTGCATGAACCATGGTGCAAACATAACCTGACAACCTGTTGTCCCAAAGGTGCTTTTTTCAAGAGACAACTGGACTTTCTGCATGTTGTCTCCTGAAAAAGCACCTTTGGGATAACCATGACCTAGATGACTTAGAATCTCCATAGACATCTGCCAACCTGTTTTAATGTATTTATTTTTATTGTTATGACATTGTTTTCATTCACTGGACTTCATTGGAGTTTTCTCAATTCTGGCTTTGTATGTTTTTGCCCTTAAGACTTGGCCTCGGGAAGTCAGAATTCACTACTCTGACTCCTTCAATTTTACTATTCTTAACCATTTCCAGGACTTGTTGATTCCCAAACTAGCTCTTCCCAAAATTGTGCCACTATATAATAAGATCAGAAATGTATAAAGAAGAAATCAATTGCTTTTATTTTCTCGGGATTTTTCTGTGCTTTACTGAATTACCCATGAATTATTTTTGGATTTTTAAACATCTGAATATGGAGAAGAGGATAGTGCACCATTTTCCTTTTCTATTCTGAACGTCTTTCCTTTTGAATAATCACTTTCAAAGTATGCAAATCAAAAGTTGGAAAAATAATGAAATCAAACCTTTGATATAAAATCTTCTGTTCCAAATCATAGTCTCCAACCAAACAATTGGCTGATTGCTTACTTCTTTATATCTGTTTCTTTCAAATAAACAACAACAAAAAACCAGATTCTGTTTAGCATTTATGGATCCAAGAAGTAACCACAGACTGTGTATCAATGGAAGTATTGAATTGAACAATTGAAGACCTGAACGTTTAGTAAAAACATTATATAAAAGTATAAACAGTTCTTATTTTAGCTTAAATAATAAAATGCTATCCATTATTTTTGGAAATTTTAGAAAAAATCTAAAAGGGAATAAAGAAGAGAGGAAAATTGACAGAGAAAAACGGTATCTGCCTCCCCAATTTGTAATAATGTTCATGAGAAAGGATTTTGAACTGTTGGAAGGAAAATCCATCTGGTTCAGTTCCAAGCTGGGAGAAAGACACTGGAAACAACATGGAGGCTGATTGGAAAGAAGGTTAAATGATGAAGCAGAACCACCAGGGTTTGTGGGTCTGGTGCAGCTGACAAAATGGAGTTTAGAGTGGGTGAGTTTTTATACCTTCTGGATTCCTAGGGGTGTCATGTAGGACTTATGCAGAGGTGGGCTACACTTACCTTACCTTAGTTTGCTGGTTGTGAGCATGGTCTTCAGTGCTGAAACGCAACTCAGGCAGCTTCAGTGAGTACAGCAGGCATGGCATGGAACTCAGCTGGGCAACGTGGGTAGAGGGAACAAGCCAGAAATTAAGTTATAAATGGAAAGAATAGTGGAGGGGTAGGCGGGAGGGCCCAACCAGTGATCTCAACTACTGGTTGACTCAAACTGGTCTGATCAGGCAACAGCCCACCACTGGGGTAATATGTGCTAGTCGTTCACAACTCTAGGGGGTGTTGCTCATCTCCGTTTCAAAGCCGAAGAGCCACCGCTATCTGAAGACATCTCCGTGGTCATGTGGCCGGCATGACTAACTGCTGAAGGCACACAGAATGCTGTTACCTTCCCACCAAAGGTGGTTCTTATTTTTCTACTTGCATTTTTACATGCTTTTGAACTGCTAGGTAGGCAGAAGCGGGGACAAGTAACAGGAGCTCACTCCATTACGTGGCACTAGGGCTTTGAACCTCCGAACTGCTAACCTTTCTGATCAACAAGCTCAGCATTGGAGCCATTGTGTCCCTATGGGGATTATAGCTGGCTCTATACACAAAAGAGGAGATGCAAATCCTAAGTGTTTGTCTGAGCTAATTTTGTCAACCTTTTGTTTGTTGCTTATCTAAATTTCTTTCTTAACCCAGTCTTTCTGAATGGATTACCAAATCTGCATTTCTAAAAGCTGGCTTCCTCAGTTTCTGCTTGGGGCAGGGAAACTGGTGATGGTTTCTGCCTACCTTAAGATATATTTTTTTTCATTTCTCCTTTAGGGAAAATATTTTATCTTGCCTTTTTTAATATTTCCCAAAATATTTCATTCTTCGGGTGGTGGGGAGCCTTCCTATGGAACTAATGAACAGATTTTTGTTATTGTTTCCCTCGGAAACAAGGGATGGAATTCTTTGCTTCCCAAATTGAGACATATGCATTGGATGAATAGGAGCTACTTGAATTTTAACTTGAATCTTGCAGGAACCTGTGTGAGAAGGCTTTAGTGTTCAAAATTATTTGAAAGATATCCAGATGCTTACTGGTAATCAATGCAAGAATTAGAATTATGAGCAAGTAACAATTCACCTCTGCAAACAATTAGGTTGCTTCATTTCAGATCATTGGCAACTTCTGAGGCAACCTCATGTTATACATATTTTTGTACTCTAATTGGCAGATGAGAAGGAAGTGAACCACTGTTTTCAAGGCCTCCTTCTGAAAGAAAGGACAAGTAGTATAATGGACAAAGCTTAGCAATAGCCATGGTCTCCATCAGCTTATCTAAGTGAAGGAGTATCCTCAAGTTGGCAATCTGATCTTCCAGAAAGATATAGATGTAGTACCACCTCTTCTAGGTGGCTCAGTGGCTAAGACATTGAGCTTGTCTATCAGAAAGGTCAGCAGTTTGGCAGTTTGAAACCCTAGCACCATGTAACGGAGTTAGCTCCCGT
Organism: Thamnophis elegans; assembly: GCF_009769535.1. Lineage (NCBI taxonomy): Eukaryota > Metazoa > Chordata > Lepidosauria > Squamata > Natricidae > Thamnophis > Thamnophis elegans. The sequence goes on from NC_045551.1 coordinate 50,111,866, forward strand.
TACTTGTCCCAGCTTCTGCCAACCTAGCAGTTTGAAAGCATGTAAAAATGCAAGTAGAAGAATAGGAAACATCTTTGGTGGGAAGGTAACAGCATTCCGTGCACCTTCGGTGTTTAGTCCTGCTGGCTAAACTACATGACCATGGAATGTCTTCAGACAGCACTACTTCTTCAGCTTTGAAACAGAAATGAGCACTGCCCCCCTGGAGTCGGGAATGACTAGCACAAATGTGCAATGGGAACCTTTACCTTTACCACCTCTTCAAGATATAGTACCAAAGAAGAGACTGTTTTGGGATAAATTTTAATATAACCTTCATGCTTCTATCAATTGTTGTTGTTTTTCTCTTTCCAGTTCTTCACTTCCAAGCACTGAATCAGGACTTCCATTTCATCAATGACATGTATCTGCAGGATAGATAGTATGCATGACACCTCACTTCAAATCAGTGGGAGACTTCTATTAGCAATATCACGTAAATGTTAAACAACAGAGTACAAAGAAAAAAAATCCTCCGTGACAGCTTGCACTGGAATTATCAAAGTTGGATCTCTTCTACTGTACCAGCACTGACTGTTTACTCAGTTAAAACAATGCTTTGTTTGAAGAAATTCATGGATAATGTTCAGTAGCATGACCTGTACAAATATATTCTTCTCTCAATTACTTTCCCACTGCGTAACCTATATTTAGGCTGTACATAGTACCACGTCTCCTGAACATCAACACTAAAGGACCATGTACAAGAAAAATAAGGTCAAGTCAGATATGAATAACAGAACATTCAGCACAAGTGGGTAGTTGGTAGAAAACAGGCCAAATGATTAAAGAAATGTTTCATGAACATTAAAAGGAAATCCTCTCTACAAATGGAAAGCAGTAAACCTCTTCTAGCTTCTGCAGATGTAAAACATCCTTGATTAATCTAGAAGCAGATATGAAGTGTGGAGGACAGCAAATCAATGCTCAGTAACACACCATAGTGGCTATACTAGGAGTTAGCAAAATGGATAATATCCTGGTGGACATGAAATTGCAGATCAGCTTGTACTGCAGGTGTCCCATAATGGATCACATGGGTTGCAGAGATTAAAATAGAAAATCACCCACAGATTCTCCTTCTATGGTATAGATAAAGTATACCATACTTTGCCATAGTAGAAGGCAGAATAAAGCTGAAAAATAGCAAAGCTTGAAAAGAAGGAGTGCTTCTCCACTTGTATTGACCTGCATAGTATAATAATAGTTTTTACTATCAATCTTCCTTCAAATCAATCCACACAGTAAGCTTGATTGTAGAGACTACTGGATGGTTTTCAAGTTCCTTGGCTAAGAGAAGCCTGAATAGTACTTTTAGCATGCCTGTCATTTCCATCAGGATATGCCTGTCACAAGGATGGCATCAGAAGAAAAGCCGACTATTTCACAGTTTAAAGTAATGACAATATAATGAATGAAAGTGGAAAGTTTATGACTCATGTTAAGAATGGAGTTCCTCTTCTTTGATCCCATGATTCATCGGATCAAGAGAAATCTAATGGCCCAAGACCAACTTCCAATTTACAGAACTGGAAGTTTCCTTTTATATTGTGTTCTCAAACATAGAGAAGCTGGTATTTACTTTTCAACAGGTCATGAAATTGAAGCAAGAAGGATGAATACCAATAGCAATAACAATAGCCTAGGTCAGAACACCTTCCTCCATTGCAGAAACATATTCAGTGGGATGGTGAATAAGCTGAACCACCCATTTTTAATCTTTCACCCCTTGCAACCCTGCTCAGTAAATTGATTCCAACTGGAATCTCTAACTAGCACATTATAGGACTGCTTCAAGATCACTGTGACGTGATCTTCCCAATGGACACAATCTTGAAAAGAAAAGAGCATAGTAGAATCACACTGACAGCTACCACTTTCTGATTTATTTTTAACCAAGGTAACTCAAATACTCTGACCCCAAAATACACCCAAGATTTCTCCCAGTGGCAAGATGAAATATGATATGATAAAATATTGAAGAACTAGGCAAGTGCAACAGCTCCTCTATTGTCTCACAGAAATGCCACAGAAATTTCACTGATATTGTCTCTATTCTCAAGGAGCAGCAAATAAAGCAAAATTCCATTCCAGATTTGATCAGACATAGCAATATGCTATTTTTTATGATGGATACCTTTACACACAAACATTAAAAAAAGGTTTTATTATGATAGTGTGGGTGATGATAGCTATACCTTGGTAGGAACTATTTTTTTTAAAAAAACAAGCAAAACAAAGCAAATAAACAATAATAGATTGTGTCCCCTTAATCATATTTTAGTGATGGATTATCAGCTCTAGTTTCCCTTAAAGTATTTTAAAACTTAGAAGTCTATTTTTTTTAAAAAAAACAAAGCAAGGACTTCAAAACAGTGTATCTCAATCCCAGCAAATTTAAGATGTATGGACTTCAGCTCCCAGAATTCCTGAGTCAATATGGACTTCAAGTCCCAGAATTCCCTAGTCAATCTTGCTGGCTGGGGAGTTCTCAGAATTGAACTCTACACTCCTTAGGGCTGCCAAGGTTGACAAACACCACTCTAGGGGAAAGGAAAATGGGTACACAAAATAATGGTAGATGGTTACCAAATAATTCATCCATTATGCATTAAAATGGATATTCTTTTAAAGATCCTTTTTGCATGAGCCTTTTCCATGTTCAGTCAGAACAAAAGAGGGATGATAGATACTATTGCGGTTTGGAACAGTATTAAGTGAAACAGCCCTTATGAATGCATTTATTACTATGTCAAACCAGAACATTTTGGGGATCCAGGAGTAGGCAGGGAATTATAGCCCCAGGTCAAGCACAACAGACTTCATGGCTTCCTTTCCCTTGAGCATAAAGATTATGAGGGATCATGTGGACTTCAGGGAGGAAGGGATTGAATGGTTTCTCTAATTAGTCTTGCTCAAATGCATTTAAAACTAACTTTGCCTGCCTGGTATATGAGCTTTTCTTTTGGTTGAAGAAAAACAGTATTACATAGATCATGGTTTTTGTGTCCCCAATAGGACTAGCACTACCACTAGCACTTAAACTTATATACCCCTTCATAGTTCTTTACAGCACTCAGTGAGCAGTTTACAAATGTCAGAATTTTGCCCCCAACAAGCTGAATCTTCATATATCTCTCTCTCTATAGATAGATAGATAGATAGATAGATAGATAGATAGATAGATAGATAGACAGAGAGAGAGAGAGAGAGAGAGAGAGAGAGAGAGAGAGAGAGAGAGATGATAGGTAGGTAGGTAGGTAGGTAGGTAGGTAGGTAGGTAGGTAGGTAGGTAGATAGATAGATAGATAGATAGATAGATAGATAGATAGATAGATAGATAGATAGATAGATAGATAGATAGATAGATAGAAGTAGATCAGTGATAGGTTCCAGATCCCGTTGCAACTGGTACGGTGCAACGGGACCGGGTGTCCACCACCTGAACGCTCGCATCATGTGCGCACACACACACAGTGGGTGCATGCGTACTTACCTCCCGTGATGCTCCAGCTGCTCGGCGGAGCATCACACAGGCGCAGTACACTCCATGCACATGCGGGGAAGCCCCAAACAGCTCAAATACAGGTAAGGAGTGCAGGGGGCCCCTCCAGAGCACCACACCGGAATGGGGAGAGAGAGAGAGAGAGGGAGAGAGAGAGAGAGAGAGAGAGAGAGAGAGAGAGAGAGAGAGAGAGAGAGAATAATAACATCATTATTATGCAGTTATCTGTCAATAAGCTGTTTCCCTACTGCTTAACTCTAGTTCACCATGAGAGTCAAACTTGTTTACCTATAATTACTGATGTCTAAAGTTGTGTCTGAATTAAGCAGTATGCATAATCATGTTTTATTTAAGTGTTTTTCAAATCAAAAATTAATTAATTCTATTGGATTTAAAGAAAACAACCCTTTATCTTTCTCAAGGTTGACTCAGCCTTCCATCCCTCCGAGGTGGGTAAAATGAGGACCCAAATTGTTGGGTGTAAGATGCTGACTCTGGAAACCACTTAGAGAGGGCTATAAAACACTGTAAAGCAGTATATAAGTATAAGTGCTATTGCTATCTTAAAACACAGACTTCAAAGCTTTTGATAGAATTATATAAAATTATTAGAATCTAAAGATCTATTGATCTTCAGAAAAACTCTCCCTAAAGTGGCAACCTCTAATAGCTTCCATATCCCATAATCAAAAGCAACATGCCCAAATGCACTTACGGAGGATTTTTTTTTTTGGGGGGGGGGGTCAATATGGCTAAACTGTAGTCTTATCATTGATCTAAATATTGGCCATAACATTCCAGTAACATTCCAATAACTATTTAGGCAAAGTCCAAATCTAGAAATTGGCATGGTATTTTCTATCTATCCTATTACATTAACAAAGACTAACCACATTGAAATGAATCTAGCTGCAGTGAAGATGTCTTTGGCATAATTTTTTTGTAATATTTTTTTTAAATGCCATTGGGATGAGCCTTATATGGGAGGCATGAAATATAAGAAAACAGTATTAAAGTCAAAGATAGAAATAAGACAAATAGCTCTGGGAGCTGAAGCAATATGGAAGCTGAGCCAAAATGAATTAAATGAGTTATGAGAATAGGTGAAGGGAATAAGTCTGGTTCCATGAATAAATCTATTATATCAGGATTAATGTTGTTTCAGCTTCAAACAAAAAGTTACACATGCTTATCATTTAGATCCATTTTTCCAAAGGGAAAACTGTGAGAGAGGGAGAGAAACGCTTTTTCCAACAGAATCTTGATTACAAGTAAGTATGTTGCATAAATCTCCTAGTTGGAAAGACATGGTCAATGGTATGTAGGCATTCAAAGTAGTCTGTATATGTTCAAAAGTATGGATTTGTACCTATTTATATATATACACACACACGCATGCGCGCGCACACACTCACACACAGACACACATATGCTGGTCTTGTTGTAGTCCGGTCTTTTCCTGTGTAAGATTGAACAACAATCTTGGTCTCACTCGCCATCTTCAGGCTGGGCTTTGGGCTTAAAGTGTGGTTGGAGCTGCCGTCTTTGTATAAATCTTGGTGGGGGTGTGTGGAGTGCTGGCTTTAATAGAACTAGTATGATAGAAACATTTCATGGCTTGAAACATGATGATACTTCCCGCCTACCAGACATCTGGAAAACAGCCCTAGTCAACAAATGAGCCCCACCCACCACCCAAGCCGTTACAACACGAAACAACAACAGACACACAGCCAGCACCAATCAGCACCAATCTACCAATCATGATACAACCACACAACCAATCATTCCACTTACTGAAACAAATATATATACAAATACACACACACACACATACACATACACACACACACACACACACACACACACACAAGTTTCTGGTAAAATCCCCAGAAAAAAATATATCAGGTTTCAAATCAATATGTTGTTGTATCATTTTCTCCAACCACATATGTATTTTTGTCCAGTATTTTCTTTTTTGAGTTTCTACACATGTCCACCCCTTATGGTAATATGACCCACGTGTCTGGTGGCATTTCCAACATTTAGCTGATTTGTCTTTAAACATCTTTGCCAATCTAGTTGGCAGAAAATGCCATCTATAAAACATGTTGTATAAGACATGATCAACGGTAAATTGGCATTCATAGCAGTCTGTATACATTCAAAAGAATGAATTTGTATCTATTTATCCACACATGCACACAAATTCTGTTAGATGACATGAATCAATGTGACAAAAAGAGAATTTAAAATGGATCGGCTGTCCAATGATTAAAGAATGAAAAAAAAGATGCATGTTTCTGCTTTGAAAACCAGTTGGATCTGCATGTGATTGAAGATAAATCTATTTGTATGTACACATAGAAAAGAAATGTATATAAATATAAACACATGACTGCTATGTTTAAAGGTGATTAAGGAGTGAAGTAGTGAAGAGTACCAGGCTAATCAGTGTTAAATTTGTGGAAAATATCGCTATATATTTTCGGGGCGGGGGGCAGACACAGAAGAAGAAAAAATAAGAACTGGAAGAAATTAGATTAAAAGTATTAAAATGTATTATATATTTCCCAACAGAATAAATAAAAGGGTATGTAAGGAAAAGAGATAAGGAAACTATTCAGAAAAGAAGGGAAATAATTGTATTACACAATCACACAGAAGTGTGCAGTATTACACAGTAATAGAAAGTATGAAAATGCTGCAGCGACAAAGTTTTAAAAGCTACAGATAAAAAATAAGATATAGAATTATTTCTCAAAAAAAATAGATTGTATAATGGGTAAAGCGAGAAAAATATTAGTTGCAAGAAACAGTCTAAGAGAAGGAAAAATGGTTAAGGTGGAAAAAAAAATTCTGAGTGATTTTGGGAGGCCATAAGAAAATAACGTTTTGAAAATGGATGAAGACAATTAAAAAGGAGCCTCTTCTGAGTGAATGGAATTAAACATAAAAATTATGGGATGATTTGAAATGGAATTGAAAGTGAATTTTGGAAGAAATGTTTTAGAGAATTGTATGGAAATGATGTGTTGAAGAATGGAATTGGACCTAATACTTTAAATCTTAATGTCCAAGCAAAATTGAAATAAATATTGTGAGAATGCTGAGAAATGGTAAGTTTCCAGATGTAGATGGTGTCAATGGGGAAACATTAAATACGAATGTGATGGACTTTATCAGCGATTGTCTGAGTTATTTCAAGTTATTTAAAATGCTCCTTTTCTTTTATACGGGCGTTTGGCACAATTCTGATAGAAAGTTTATAAAATTTGACAGAAGGCTAAATCTGGGGAGTATAATCTGATATCAATATGCAGATCAGACTTTTATTTTTCAGCAACACACAAGAAAATGGCTGAATGTGAGAAATATAATTCTTATTGTTTTAGAGAAGCAATTTGCCATGCCAAATACAAAGACCTCTTCATTTCTCTACTTGATGTGTTCCAGAACTAGATGCTACATGCCTTGCCCTTTTGAAGCTCCTAATTAGAAAGGTGATTGTGAACTTGGGATATTAGTATCATAGTTTCCTTTATGCTATGTCCTTTCCCATCCTCCCATGACTTCTGTTATTAAAAAATATATATTAAAACATTTAATTACCATGCAAACTTCACCTGCCTTACTCCACATAGTCTGTATTGAACCATTTAGAACACATCCCATTTATTCTCAAGTATACTTCATTTCCATCATATGGATGTTAAAGGGGAATGGGAAAAGAATAAAACCTTGAGGCTCCTCAAAAAGCAAGGGTCTGAAGCAGACAAGTTCAGTTACGTTGGTGGTTTAACATGCCTCCCTGTTAAAAATTAGTCTAAAGCAGACCAGAAAAAAATATGTAAAGATGCTGTATGTATGTAGAGATGGAAAGAATGACAATTCCAATTTTCAATTTTAATAGATTTGTATGCCACCCAATCCCGAAGGACTCCGGGCGGCTTACATAAAAACAGTTTAAAAACATTTTAAAAAGTTTAAAATACAAAACAGAAATAGGTTAAAAGGAGGACACAACATGCACTCGATCTTAATGGGGCTGAAGGTCAATTAAGATCAACAGCCCCAGGCCTGCCGGAACAGCCAGGTCTTAACAGACTTATGGAAGGACGAGAGAGTGGGGAGGGTCCGGATTTCAGGGGGTAGATCATTCCAAAGGGCCGGGGTATAGGAAGACTATCATCATGATCTAAATTTAATGACCCCATAATCCCTTTTGGGATGGAGTGTGGGCAATTGAATGGAGCTAACAGAGTGTTTACTGGCCGATGCCCTTCCTGAGGCCAATGCAGAGTTTTGCTCAGCAGATATATTCTCATTGTGCCCAGAGACAGAAATAACTGCCTCTACCTAGGATTAAACTCCTGATTGTGAGGCAAGAGCTCCACCTCTAGGCCATCACACCTCTCCCAATACAAAGGAAGACTATACAACTAAGATTCAAGAAGCTTGTTCAATATCTTATTTTGTTAGAAGAAACATAAAATTAAGTTCAATAGAGTGGGAATTGAATACTTTAGAAGTTCATGTGATAAAACAAGAAGAGTTAGAGAAAGAATGTATGGGTATTGAATGAATACATATTGTGTATAAATATGAATGACCAGTATGAAGTTCTGTTCAGTAGTTTAATTGAATTGACAGAATGAATGAGGATAATTGTAAGGCAAACAATGAATAAAGAGTAAGTAGAGTAAGAAGGAGATGACCAAGAACTTCAAAATCAAAGTCAAACAATAGAAACATTGTATGACTTGAACTGTAGAAATGAAAGAAGCAGGAGGGTTTTCAAAGATAGCAAATTAGAAAGAGGTATAGAAATTGGTTTGTGTAAACCACTTTTAGCTGTGGTTCTTTCCCTTTTTATTATCCGATACTTTAATTACTGCAGAGTCCTTGGTATTCTCTGAGGTCCTTTGCTTGTTTGCAGACATTTCATTACCGAAATACATCATCAGTGTTGTAGATAATGAAATGTGCATAAAAACAGCTAAGCTTAGAGAGCACCAAGGATTCAACAGTTCGATCCTGAAGTACAAATGTTCTCTTGTTTGGAACTTTAATTACTTTAGCTTAGTCTTTCATACTCCAGTGTATGCATACTCTGTCATAGTCCATTTTTTGATCATGTATAAATTGATGAGTTGAAAGATGAACAATGAATTAAGATTTCACATATATTTTCCCATAAAATTTCCTGATGAAATATAGAAATTCTCCATCATAAGGTGAACATGAAGAACATTGGCAGACCCCCCCAAGACTGTCTCTGTCCAATCAAAGTGTGACCCGACAAAACCACGCCGGCAAAACCGCAGCGCTAAAACTGCGACATCATCAACATGCCGACAACAGTGCGCCAACAACAGCACGCCAACAGAAGCGCGATTTAATTTAAGGTAAGGGTTAGGGGCAGGGTTAGGGTTAGGGTTAGGTTTAGAGTGCGCTTCTGTCAGCGCGCTGTTGTCGGTGCGCTTCAGCGCTCATTTGTCGGCGTGATTTAGAACTCGCAGTTTTGTCACCGCGGTTTCGTCGGGCGTGCTTTTGTCGGTCGCCCTTTTGTCGGTGAACCAATCAATGCCATTTTTCTTTACTATGCCCGTGTCTAACACTTGATTGGAAGAGTTCCAAATAATATTTCCCCCTTAAAGCTGTACCCAACCACCTTCTCAATAAATGTCTAGGAAAGATAGTTGGAGATTGGTCAGAAATTATTCAACACATTGAGACTGGCAATGGCTCATTAAAGAGATGACAGATTATCTCATCCTTTAGCACAAGTGGATTTTATTACTACTTGCACCAAACCATATGGCAATTTCCAGAAGACCTTAATATACCTGGAGTGTCATGCATTTAATACACAGGTGGCCATGCTTTCTGACCTGAGACCATTTGATAGGAAAAGTTTTTTTTATATTTTATTTTTATTTTTATTACATAGACAACACATACACACAACAATGAAAAAAAACACACAAAAAAACCCATCATCACATACAGCATGTCATTTGGTTACAGGTGTTTTAACATGTATCATTCTTATACTTTTATTATTTCATTTAATAGGTTATAATATACAGTTTGGGTTGCTTTGTTTACTATCCCTTCCTCCTGTTGTAACACTACCTTATTTTCCCTTTCTTTTCTCCCTCCCTCCCTTCTCTACTTTCTTCCTTTCTCCTCTCCTGTCCCTTCCTTCTTCCTGTACCTTTCTCCTATTCCTGCTCTTCCTCTTCCCCTTCCTACACTCTCTCCTCCTCTTTCTCTCCTTTCCATCCTCCTCTCCTTACCTCTTTCTTCTTTCCCCTGTCTTACTTTCATTCTCTCTTCCTCTCTCCCTTTCTTTTTCTATTGTTGTTGGTGTGTCTATTTTAAATCTCAGTTTATGTTTCCTTGGGATGGTATTTCCGCCAACCCAAACATAATTCAGTATCATTTCTTATTCCCTTACCTATGCTAATCTATCCTAACTATATTCCCCCCACATACTTTGTATCTCTCTGTTGTATATATACTTATATATTTAATACACACAACAATTAAAACACACACACACACACACACACACACACACACACACACACAAACCATCATCACATACAGCATGTCGTTTGGTTACAGGTGTTTTAACATCCATATTCTCGAATAATATTTACCATCTCAGATTTTTCATCTAGTATAACTAAATGCCTCACTTTCATTCTACAATATATATTCAGTTACCATTAGTATTATTTTTTCCCAGAAAATATGCTTATGTTCATTATTATCCTTGTACATCATACTTTCAAACAGAAGTCCTTCATTTTTCAACAAAATATTCTAAATAGTCGCTACATATATATACCAATTTTCAATTATTCCCTTATTAAAATTATTTATCAACAAGATATCATTATAGTACATTCTTAACGTTATACATTATATCACCAGTCCTCTATTAAGTATACATAAAATCATTATTATCCTTATCCTTTTTAAAGCAAAAAGTTCTAAAGTATTCAATTCATAGATATATTAATTTTTCATTGTATCATTGTTAATTTGTTTCACAGCATGATTGTATTATCATTTAACTTTTTCAGTTAAAGCATGAGTAAATCATTTTTCATTTCCAAGTTTTTCCCCCCAGCCACTGATAAAACAAGGCCCATATCTTATAAAATTGCTCCTCCTCTTGTTCTCTAATTTCAAGTGTCAATTTACTCATTTCAGCACAGTCCATTATTTTTCGAATAACTTCTTCCTGTTTTGGTATTGTTTCATTTTTCCATTTTTTTGCAAATACGATTTTAGCTGCTGTTAGCACGTTTACAATCAGATATTTTAAGTCTTTGTTATAGATTTCTGGTATGATCCCCAATAAAAAGACCTCTGGTTTAAAGTCTATTTGTTTGTGTGTCATTTTCTCCAGCCACATGTAGATTTTAGTCCAGTATCTTTTAGCTTCAATGCAAGTCCACCACATGTGGTAATATGAGCCCGGTATCTGATGACATTTCCAACACTTTTCTGATTTATTCTTGGACATTCTTGCAATTCTGGTTGGGGGTAGATGCCACCTGTAAAACATCTTATACAAATTTTCTCTATATGCAGTAGACATTGTCATTTTATAATTTTGAGACCACAGTTTCTGCCATTTCTCTAAATCAATCCCATACCTAAAATTTCCCCCCACCAAGCTATCATAGTTTCTTTGACTTGTTCTTCTTGTAATTTAACCTCCAATAAGTATCCGTATAGTTTTTTAATTACTTTTTCACCAGTACCTGTTAAATTTTTATCTAACTCAGTCATTTTATTGTAAAAACCTTTGGATTTTCTATCTTCATTATATCTAGATTGTATCTGTACATATGAATACCAGTTCATTTCTATCCCTTCGTGTTTCAACTCTTGGATAGATATGAGTTCACCCTCTGCATTCAATAATTCAACATATCTAACTGTTTGTTCCTTTTTATATATTATTGGATATGAAAATGCTTCAATTGTTGATATCCAGACTGGAATTTTTAAGTAGTGTAATCTTTTTACCTTTTCCCAGTTTAATAACAACACCTTCCTTATATAATGTCTTCTAAAATAACCATGTGCTTTAGTTCCCTTATACCATAAGAAAGCATGCCACCCCAACAGTAAATCATGACCTTCTACATTCAATAATCTAGAGTTTTTTAATGATATCCACTCCTTAATCCACATCAAGTTTGTTGCTTGGTAATATAGCTCCCAATCAGGTAGGCCAAATCCTCCTCTAATTCTAGCATCTTGTAGCAATTTAAGTTTTATTCTAGCTTTTTTCCCTTGCCAAATAAACTTCAAAACTATTTTATTTAAGTCTTGAAAAAAATCCTTACCCAATCTGATTGGGATTGTCTGAAACAGGTATAAAATTCTAGGTAAAATGTTCATTTTAATTGTAGAGATTCTTCCCATCATTGATAGGTGCAGATTTTCCCATTTCATCAGATCAGTCGCTATTTGTTGTTTTAGTCTAGTATAGTTGTCCTCCTTAAGAGTGCTGCATCTAGGTGATAAGTATATCCCCAAATATTTAATAGGCAAAGTTAAAAATGCTTCTTAGCATGTTTCACTTTAGCCAGCAATAAAATTAATGCTCATATTCAAAACACTATTAATCCAGCTATCCCTAGTACGAGCAATTTGGTTCATTCATTTCTCATAGTTTACAAAAGTAAGGCATTTTGGTTCATTCATTTCTCATAGTTTACAAAAGTAAGGCATTTTGGGTTTTGATCCCACTTTTGAAATGTCTTCACAGTTAAAATTGTATTTCCTATTTTGAGTAGAAATAGTTACAATACGACCCAGAGTAATAGGTGACTTTTTAACAGCAAAAGTTATAAAAAAAATTGTATGAAATCTGATATTCTTGTGCTGACTTGCCTTCAAAGAACTGTTTGAACAAACTTCTTGAATCTTAGCTGCCCAGTCTTCCTCTGTATTTTTCCCCCATCTCTACATAGATACAGCATCTTTGCATAATATTTTGGTCTGTTTTATAGTAATTTTTTTAACAGGTGGGCATGTAAAAATTTAAGCCAATGTTTTGTACCGATGTACACTGGATACAACAATCTTAGGCCATTGTTGTTGTTTTTTTAGGTGTTTCAATATTTTATTCTTTTCCTATTCTCATTTAACATTTATATGAAGGAAATAAGGGATGCAGTGGCTCAGTGGCTAAGATGTTGTTGATCAAAGGGTTGGCAGTTTGACGGTTCAAATCCCTAGTGCTACATAACGGTGTCAGCTCCAATTATTTGTCCCAGCTTTTGCCAACCTAGCAGTTCCAAAGCATGTAAAAGTGCAAGTAGAAAAATAGGGACCATTTAGTGGGAAGGTAACCGTGTTCCGTGCGCCTTTGGTATTTAACTCACGTCGGCCACATGATCTCAGAGACATATTTGGACAGTGCTGGCTCTTCGGCTTTGAAACGGAGATGAGCACCGCCCCCTAGAATCAGGAATGACTAGCACATATGTGCGAGGAAAATCTTTACCTTTATGAAGGAAAGAAAGTGAATGGGATATGTATTAAATGGTTCAACATAGGCTATACGGAACAAGACAATTATGTGTGAAGTTTGCATGGTTATTAAATGTTGTAAGAATATAGATATATACTTTTGGGGTGTTAGTGGGCAGAAGAGAGGAATTATTGCAGCCGGTTAATTAAAAAGGTACCCAAGTAACTGAAGACACCATAGCTACTTCATAATTAACTAAGTGCAAGAATGTCATGTTCCAACATAAGAATGTCTTCATAAGTCTCTGACAGAGTTTCTAAAGCAACTAGTTTGTCTCATTGAATAAGAAATGGAACATGAAAGGAAATTTCTCGGCCTTGCACTAATGTTTTACACAGTCTGAGAACTAGTTAGCTGAAGAGATGTCTTCATTGCTAACTGCCCTATATAATATGGCACATAGCTCCTGATGCTAACTTAAATATCCTCCAATGAGGGCAACTAGACTGGCAGGCTAAATAGGAAGAAATTTCATTAGCAGTGACTAAATATTTGTCAACTGCTGTGCCAACAGTGGTTTCTTCCCCGTAGGCTTTTATAAGGTCTTCTATTACATGTGTGCTCTTATTTCAACTTATGGTCAATCACTCACACACGCATTACACTCACAGCCCTGGAAAATAGGCACACTCAAATGTCTATGGAGATTTTCAGTCATCCAGGTAATGGTGCCGCAAAGGTGCTTTTTCAAGAGGCAACTGGAGTTGCTTGTTTTTTTCTTTCATTTAAGAAGTTTCTTCAGCTTTGACTGGACCATTCCCCACCATCCAGTCAAAGGTGAAGAAGCTTCTTAGGATGAGAAGCGAAACGTCTTCAGTGAAAAACCAGAAAGTCCAGTTTGCCTCTTGAAAAAGCACGTTTGGGACAGACATACTCAAACTAATTTCAACTACAGACACAAATGGTTCTATGGAATACACAGAGAGATGATTTATTTACAAATAACAAAACTTTTGGGGTTATTTTAAATTCACTGGATCTCTGCGTATTCTATACATTTGTTCTTTCTCAAATGTACACACCTGCTCATTCGCACTTTACCCACCTCCTTTTCACCTAGGCTGGCAGGCATTAGTCAGAGGAATGGAAACCCACCAAATCTGGATCTAATAATGACTCAAAGAGTGGGCAAGCTTCAGGAACACTTTCATCTCCAAAGTCCTCACTTTGTTGATTCTCAAATCTGATATCGGTTGATGGGACTTGGGTGGGGTTTTCCATGTGCTCAACTCCAATTTCTTTTATCTGTTTCAGGTGACATTTTTCTTCTTTCATTTCCTTAACAAATTGGTTCCTTGTTAATTATTTCTCCTAAAGCACAGGTGTCAAACTTGTGGCATCACATTGCCATTACGTGATGTATTGTGATGTTTTTTTTCACTTTGCGAAGCTGGGGTGGATGTGGCCTGCATGTGATGCATCCAGCCCATGGGCTACCAGTTTGACAGATCCTAAAGGATCTTTTCCTTGCTTTTATCTATCCTGCTTACATACCTGTTTCATGTTTAGTCCCATATACCTTCAATCATATTCAATAATATTCACTTAATGATGAAGATTCAAAATATTGTTTTTAGATCAAATTCATTATTAGATTTTATTGTTTTAGTGGGCTCATTTATGGATTTGTGGGCTGGCTTACTGCTTATTTTTTAACGTGTACCATTACAGCATTGGCTTTCAAGGTACAGAGATATAAGTAAATATGCTACAGATGTCTATAAAGATAGATTTGTGAGACACACCAAGCAGTTCCTCTGTGGAAAGGAAAGATACACATTCTATAGAAGCCTTGTAAAAGTTATTTTCAAAATGCTGTAATAATAAATAAATAAATAAACAAACAAAAAATAAATAAATAAATAAATAAATAAATAAATAAATAAATAAAGCGAGCATAAACACCGGAACAATCAACATCTTGTTTTAAAAGAGTTATTAAAATCCCATTATTAGCAAATTGTATTATTGTATTACAAAAATTATTAAAAGAGCTTATTGGGGTAATATAAACATTTATATTAATAATTTTGCAGACAAGTATATATGAATGACATGCATGAAAAGTGGATGTCATAACAGGTTTGAAAAAAATAGCTATTGGATTGTGAAGACAGATTAAATACATTGATCACTATATCTTCATCTCTTGATGTTCACACACTGGGACATACAGTATAGCAGCAATAGGAAAGGTTAAACATGAAGAAAGGTATTTCTAAATGCTCAGAACAGATACACTTACGTTTTGCACTACACTTGATAATTCATAGCAAGAATAAAATCTACCAAGTGTGTTTTTTGGGAAAGAAATGATTAAATTCTGATTGATCTTGTCATCAAGTGAATGTTAAGTCTTACTGGCCTCATATACAGGACTTCTCCAGGATGATCTGCCCCCAATCTGGTACTTCAGATCTTTTAAGTAGCATATCTCTCATTCCTATAATTGAGATAATCTACCTTATTCCTAAAGGGACATGATGGCTCAGTGGCTAAGACACTGAGCTTGTCAATCAGAAGGTTGGCAGTTCAATGGTTCGAATCCCTAGCACCACATAATGGAATGAGCTCCTGTTACTTGTCCCAGCTTCGGCAATCTAGCAGTTTGAAAGCACATAAAAATGCAAGTAGAAAAATAGGGACCACTTTGGTGGGAAGGTAACAGTGTTCCATGTGCCTTTGGCATTTAGTCATGCTGGCCACATGACCATGGAGACGTTATTGGACAGTGCTGGCTCCTCGGCTTAGAAACAGAGATGAACACCGCTCCCTAGAGCCGGAAATGACTACACCCATGTGCGGGGGAACCTTTACCTTTATTGTACCTTATTCCTGATTATCCTCTTCTTCTTTTTCCTTCACCTTTCCCAGCAAGATAATTTCTTCAAAGAGCTCAGTTTTTGCATAATGTGTTCCAAATATGATAATTCTACTTTAGTCATTGTGCCTCCACCGAGAATTCTGAATTTTTTTGATGATCCCTTTGCTTGTTTTCTTGGTTACCCATGGTGTTCTCAGGAGGCTTCTATTTTTTTTTTAAAAAGTTCAATAGCATCACTATTCTTTCTACCCAGTTTCTTCAAAGTGCAAACTTCACTTCCATAGAGTGCTACTGGTAAAACTACTCCCTGCATGATTCCAATCTTTGGCGGTTGAGACATATCAAAGCATCAGAGTATCTTTTTTAAAGTTTCAGTTCTACGCTACCAAGTGCTAGTCTGCGGTGTGTTTCCTGATGCTTGTTCTTTTACTGTTGATAGTCCTAAAAGGCAGAAAGTACCCACTTCTTTGATATCTCCATTGTCACTTCTAAGGGTGATTGCTGTACTTTTTTCTCTTTAGTTTGGTCTTTATATTTAATTTTACAACCATTTTTTCCACTGTACTACTTGACATTCATTATCAAAGCTTCCAGATCATTTTCATTTTCAGCTATTTGAGTAGTGCCATCAGCAGGTAACTGATGTTTCTTAATCCATTTTTAAAATCACACATATCTTCCAATTCAGCTTCCCTCAGTATATATTCAGCATGCAGGTTTAATAAATCAAGAAAATAGTATGCAACCATATCTCATTCCTTTTCCAAACTGGAGCCAGTCTATTTCACCGTGTTATTCCCAAATTGTGGTTTGCAGACCTGCGGATAGGTTTCCTATGAGGACAATTAAAAATTCTGGGGTTCCCACTTTCCTAAAGCAGTGCTTGAAGTCATCAATAAAATAAAGGACCTTTCTGTCATTAATGAAGCACGTATTTATTTTTTAAAGTATGTTTTGCCTTTCTTAACTCTCCAGCAGAGGTGATACTCATCTGGTTCAGACTGGTTCAGGCAAACTGGTAGCTCTGATGATCAGCTGGCCCGGCCCACCTGCCCCTGCTCTGTCCTGTCCTTTATTTTCTGCTTTCTGCTCATCACAATCACATGGCACGGCTGAATTGCCACACCCCCCCCCCCCCCAGCTATTTTACTTACCGTGGCTTACCGTTACTGACTTGAAAGATAAGCAGCTGAGTGTCTGAATGCTTCATTTTCAGTGCTGTGCATGTGCAAAGCACACACTCACCGAACTGGCTGTTGAAATGGCAACATCCCATTACTGCTCTCAGGGATACATTGGTGATAAAAGTAAGCCCTACAAAATTGCAAATGTAATATATCGCTACGTATTGCAACTTTCTTGCCTTTGTGGAACTGGGGTGGGCGTAGCCTGTGTGTGACACATCCTGCCCATGGGCCACCAATTTGACATCCCTGGTCTAGAGTATTGAGCAAACACAAAGAGGCAAAGATAAATTCTGCCACTGCTTGTGGGTCTTCTTGACATGGAACTGTATTCTGCAATACAGATGGCTGACTGCAATTTGGCAGATCAAATCTCACTAGGCTCAAAGTTGACTCAGCCTTCCATCCTTCTGAGGTCAGTAAAATGAGGACCCAGATTGTTGGGAGCAATATGCTGACTTTGTAAACTGCTTAGAGAGGGCTGTAAAGCACTATAAAGCGGTATGTAAGTCCAAGTGCTATTGCTATTGCTAAGAGTGTCTCTCCCAAAACGATAAAGGTAAGACATGATTTACAGAAACCCTTGCAAGATCAGTCATTGCCCAGGTCAAAAAGGTCCATATTAGATTTTGGAGTTCCTAGACATCTCAACACAAGTGGGCTAAAGGACTCATGATTGTTGGCCAACAGCTGCAGGGTTACTGGAAGAAAAAGTGTTTGCCTGTTGCAAATCTACAAAGAGTACAAAAAAAAGAGGAAACAATAACATTAATAATATTACTACATTTGTACATTTCATTTTTAGTTTCATCATCTGCTGCCCAGAATCACTTGTTTGTGAGATGAGTGGCCACATAAAAATGACAAATAATATCCATGTTATTGACAGTAGATTTTAACCTGGTATCATAAGACCTATAAAAATATCTTAGTACTGACTCTGTTCACAGAAAAAATGACCAAACTCTACTTGAACATAACAGAATTCTTACTTTAAATTCTCTCTCTCTCTCTCTGTGAATAATGAGAAGAGCTAAAACCTTGACAATGCTCCTAAAAAGATATCTCAGCCCACAAAAGAAAGGGCTAAGAAAGTATCTTAGAAGAGAGGATTCCTTGTTCTCTGAAAAGTAAAGGCAATAAATTAAACAAGTCCTTTCAGGTTTGCAAGTTTCTAAAGATAGCGTACTCATGGTTTGTGCTTCTTGTCTGGACTGCCTCAATGGATGATATATGTATGTATGTAAGTATGTATGTATGTATGTATGTATACACACACACACACATATCATGTGTGTGTGTGTGTGTGTGTGTGTGTTTTATTTGTGCTGATAAATAAATAAAGGGAGACCAGTATAGATCTATTTCAAGCTATTTAGCTCTCATCAGCTAGCCATACCCTTACTGGGATTCAAACCTGGGCTATAGGCAGACGTCTTAGCCATTAGGCCACAGGCTCTGATCCGTTATCAGCTGAGTCAGGGAGAAAGGTATATATTTAAAGTCACAACCCCTGGTATACCCCAATTATGGGAGGAAGCTAACTGCTTCCATTCTCTGTCAATCGGCTCATCACAAGAGTCCATCATGACAGAAACCCAATATTTTTACTGTTGCCTTTGTTATATTTGTGTTTTATTTGTGCTGATAAATAAATAAAGGGAGACTAGTATAGATCTATTTCAAGCTAGCCATACCCTTACTGGGATTCAAAATAAATAAAACACAAATATAACAAAGGCAACAGTAAAAATATTGGGTTTCTGTCGTGATGGACTCTTGTGACGAGCCGATTGACAGAGAATGGAAACAGTTAGCTTCCTCCCATAATTGGGGCATACCAGGAGTTGTGACTTTATTCATACACACACACACACACACACACACACACACACGTAATACATTCACTCAATTGTTAAAAGCTGTTTTTATTGTTTGGAAGTTATTTCCCCTAATGTTGAATTAGAATCTGTTTTCCTATAATGTTTGACCATTATTCTACATTCTACACTCTGAGATGACAAAGTCTTTTTTTCTGTTTGGAATCTCTTTAGTTATTTGAAGGACACTATTATATCACTCTCTCTCTTTTTCTTTCTCAAGGGCAAATCTTAATATCACCTTTAATATAACACTTCATTTTCAGTTCACTGATAATCTCACTTGACTTTCTTTGAACCTCTTCCAATTTGTTTGAATACTTCATGAAGTATGGTGCCAGGTGACTTCTCTGAGGATTGGTCTTTCCATAATATTAAGTAGTGTGAAGAATTTGATTGTGTGTGTGGGTGTTTGTGGGTGTATATACACATGCATATATTTAAAAATAATCATAGGATTTTAATCAAATCAAAGATGAGAAGGCTGGGTGAAAGAGAGAGAGAGATAAAAATTGCCTATTTTTGATCCTCAAAATGTGTCCTCAAATTGTGCCACTTTATATATGTTGCCTTATCCTGGATAATGAGAAAATGGATCCATAACAGGCTTGGTATGCCAGTGCCACCAATTTTTGAAGAGAAGATATGAGGAGATTTATTTCATATAGGCATTATTGAAGTGTCATTGATAGTGATAAATGTGTTTCGTGTGACAGCCTCTTGGAATATTGAGATGAAAAAAGTTAATATTTCCCCTGACACAATATCATTAGCAGTATCGTCTTAACACAGTGAATTAAAATGTAAACAAGGGCCTTATATTTCATGCTTCACAAACTTCTACATGAAATTAGGAAGTATTTAAAAGTTTCACATTAGCCCTAGTGAGCCAACTTATGAATCTAACCATGAATTAAAAAGCAATACATGTTTTAATGACCTATAGTAGTTGAAATGATCTTAGACATGGTTGTAAACAGATGAACTCCTTCCAAAAAATCTGTTTTTTTCATATGAAATAAGTTTTCAGTGTGTTATTTTTAATGTATTTCTTAGCTATATTTCTTGGTGACACAATACCTGTAAAAAGAACCGAATTAGACTAGCAGTCCTTTATATTCAAATAGATACAATACATATACTGCATCAGCAAAAGTTCATTCTATTCATAGGGATGGAAATTTGTAGGCTTTGACAGCTCTGTACACTCAGCAAAAGTATAGGGCTGCAAAAGCAAGTTTGCATTATACTTCAAATATCTTTGAAGGTTTGATGAAATGTGAACATCTACCAAGGTGTGAAGTTCAGAGATGGTAAAATATTATTTCAGAACTTTATTTTAGTACTTTTAAGCTTCCTAGGAGCAATTTTATTTTTCATGAAGTATTTAGAAAATTGTGATTATGCACCAATGACCAAATGGCGACATCCATAGAACTCGAGAAAGAAAATTGAGGAAAAGGACACAAATTATTGGACTATTAAAATATTAATTTATTGTAAGCCTTTCTAATTAAAGGAAATCAAACAAATGTACACTGGTCATCATTAGGATAATATCTTTTTAGAAGCTCATTCAACCAAAAAGAATGAGAATAGTACATTATTAATTAATGGTGTAGGGAATAACAATAAGACATCTAACATAGCCTAAGTACTAACATTTTCCATACTGTGGTACTAAATGTGTCAATTCTAATTTTACCAGCTGCAGTGAATTATGTATTTCTAAAAGTTAAACAACTTACTCAGTGGATGCTAAACACATACTGTATGTTTCCAAGAGGTTAACTAAATGTTGTTTTAAAAGATTCATTGACACACAAACTTTGGTTACAGTGTAAGAAACAGCCAACTGCTTACATGATAGTATGTTCAGCAAATTTTGTGAAACAAACCCAATTTAATACATTTCTAATGATGTGCTTGGTGTAAGTATACAGTAGATGTATTTCTCCATACTAGGAACAACACAATCATGTGTGTTCCACTAACTTAATGTTTCTCCTACCATAATAGCAAAGTCATGCTTATAGAGTCTTGGCTGCTAAGATCTAAATGTGAAGGATATATCACAAGCTTTGTTTCAACCAACCTTATTAGGATTAGTCTAGGTAGCTAAAATAATAGTTTTATCCAAGAATTTTGAATGTGTAGCTATTGTCCATAAGAAAAGTTATAAATGAAAAATGGCATTAAGCACATATCCGATCTCCCCGTGGAGATTCGTACCCTCACCACCCTCCAGACCTTCCGCACAGCCCTCAAGACCTGGCTATCCCGTCAGGCCTGGGGTTAAAGATTATATTCCATCCCCGCCCGAATGTTGAATGAATGTTGCTTTACTCTTTTAATTATGTATTGTCCTATATGTCTTTGTATGTTTCCCTTTCCTATATAAGCTGTAAGCCGCCCTGAGTCCCCTTAGGGAAAAGGGTGGCCTATAAATAAACTTAACCTAACCAAGCATGGAAAAAATTATTATAAAAATTTAGACTCTGATAGACCACAAGATGATAATCATTAAAGGCATAAACTAAAAGAACATATTGCAACTCTGCTATTAAATTGGCTTTAAGACTTTAAATTGCCGTGAACATAAATTTTTCGTTGCCTTAAAATGTTTTTAATAAAGTGGAATCACTGCCAATGTATTTTTGATAATTAATGCCTGCTTTTCAGGTGTTTGTAGATTTGCCAGCTAGACACTGGGCTGTCTTTGCTAATATACCATCATGTGATTTTTGTTAAAAAGTTCTTCTTTATTGTAGAGACTAGATTCATGAAATGACTTTTTAAATCAAGTAAATTATAGAAGGTCATTTGTATGTTGTAGAACAGCAAAAGGTCTTTCAAATAAACGAGGATTTTTTTTTAAAGC